>NW_009914236.1:31856-90505 GCF_000696875.1 Nestor notabilis
CTGGTGTAGTTTTCAGGATCACGTTAACTTCCATGTATCTGTAGATTTTGCAATAAGCTCCAGTCACAAAGAACATCTGTAAATATATCTGTAATAATCACAGAATCCCTGACTGGTTTGTGCTGGACGGGACCTTAAAGCTCATCCTGTTCCAACCCCCTGCCACGGGCAGGGACACCTTCCACTAGAGCAGGTTGCTCCAAGCCCCTGTGTCCAACCTGGCCTTGAACACTGCCAGGGATGGGGCAGCCACAGCTTCTCTGGACACCCTGTGCCAGGGCCTCAGCACCCTCACAGGGAAGAGCTTCTGCCTTAGAGCTCATCTCAGTCTAATTTAAGCAAGTTCATTTCTCTTTCTGGTTTGGTGCTTGGCTGAGTGCACATAATCCAGCATGTTACCATGTGATCTGTTGCTGCAAGAGTGGGTGGATTTAAACTCATGTTAGAAAAGAGAGGAATGAATTAGTATCTGAAATTACTGTGTCAGTCTCTTTGCGGTAGAGTGATGGCTGATAAAAGTACAGCCTTGACAGTCTTGGGTGTGAGTTTGAAACCTTACAAGTGTTCCTGGGGAGGAAGTTGTTATTGCTGGAGGCTTTTTCTGTTTACCTCTACTGTTTTGGTTGCGGGTCAACTCCATTCTCTGTTTGAAGCCCCAAGATTCAGTGCTGCGCTGAACTAAAACCAGCTCACATACCACCTTGGGATTGCAGAAAGGAAGTGCTGGAGTTCTCTGACAGTTGTATTTTATAAATATTGCACTGAGGTCAAATGTAGGCAAGCACGTTGTAAAAATATATGGCAAAGATTTAGAGATTTCCTGGCAATAATTTTCACATGTCCTATTTTATTAGTTCTCATGTAGTTGTTTCTCAAGAGATTGCTTCATTCATGCAGTACTAGTTTTCTACAGAAACAGAATTAATTAGGCAAAGGCAGTGTAGGAAAGGTGTGTGTGTATTGCTCTTAGGAATTCCTTTTCCTCCAAAATCCCATTATAGTATGTTTTTCCTGCTCTGAGGCTTTACATACTCCATTTAGTCTGTGTAGAAAAGCTCAGTGATGTGCATGGTTAGAAGAGTGCATCAGTAGCTTTTTTTCTTTCTCTTTCAGTTCATGTTCATTGAAACCTAGGAGTTGAGCAAAAGCAAAGTTTGCCCTTCTGGATTTATTTGTAATAGGAATAAACCCTTTGGCTTCAGAACAGAAGGAGATACTGTCAGTATCTTTTCCCCTTTTATGATATGAAAACTGATTCAGATGATTATTTCTCATGTCGAAGGGTTAGTTTTGCCTCAAGGTTTTGAGGCTGTTCTTGATGTGTCTTTAAGTAGCTGATGAGACTCTGCAACTGAAATTAAACTGAGGCACAGGATGAGGCTGTGTCCTGGCTTCAGCTGTGGAAGTCATTCTTCTCCTTCTTAGTAGCTGGTGCAGTGCTGTGCTTAAACCATGACAGGCTATGTCTGACGGGGGCTACTTAACCCAGTAAGCAAAAGTACCTTAGGGGTTTGCAGAATAAGGTGTTGATTCAGAAGCCAGGTTTTCATTGCTGACCATCACCATCTTACTTGTGGGACTTTGTGTCCCCATGTCCATCAACTCTGATCTTCAGATTTAGTACCTGGGGGAGATGTTTTGCCTTCATACAGGCGATATTTATACTGCAATTTATATAAGATTCAGGGAGTGAACTCAGCCACTGCTGATAGTCCAGCCTCCCTGTTAGCAGGTCCTGGGGCATCTTGTCCCTCTGATGTGCGGGGGCAACATCCGTTCCTCCTTTTCTCCCTTCGTCCTTCACTGTCCTCTAGCACTACTTCAGTGTGTTTTGAAACCTCAGGCACCCCTTGATGTTCTTTATGCCACATCCAGGGCATGAAACACACATCCTGACATTCCCTGCCATAAAATTTGCTGGCCGCAATGCAGTCGTGGCATTATTTCAGGCACTTAATGGCCAGTGAATGATTCCTGGCCCTGTTTTATTTAGCTGTAGTCAAGGAGACAAGAAAGACTGGGCCGTGATTCATGAGCAGAGATAAAGCTGGCAGGGTCTGGTTTTCCCTTGTCCCTAGGGAAACAGAACAGCTTTGAGTGAATGGGTGATTTCTGCTCAAGGTGGAAGTAGATCAGTACTGGACTATGCAGCATTGCTGAACGCTGGGCATTGGTGCTGGGCATTGACCCTCAATTCCTGTGTTGCAGTCAGAGCTACCGGCGTTGTTATCGTGATCTACCATGACAGAAGTTCACACAGTTTTGGGCAGTTGGCAATGATATCTACAAGCAGCCCACAGCAAACAGGGTTTGGAAGAGCCAAAAATAGAACTAGGAGCTTATTGCTTTGTAGCCCATGCAAATGATGTTGGGGAAATCTCACCTCGGTTTCCTTGCCTAGTGTCGGTGTGTTCTTCTGCCAGCCACTCTCTGGGAGCTACTGGGAATAAGGACTTTGCATGATGTGACTGAACTTGGCAGAAGCTCCCCAAATCCTCACTGCCTGGTACAGTAAAATGTCCTTGCTTCTGCTCTGTCAGGCTCTGACATGAAAGAACTAGACTTGCTGTTTGTGTGTGAGATAGTTTTTAACTCCGGTAAAACAGAAGATATCCTGGTCAGTTCATGGTCTATTGTTTTGAGGGAACGAGAGCCTCTTCCACCCTTTCCTTCCTCCCCCAAGTTAGAAAAAGCATAAAGCAAACTGCTTAAGGTGAGACAGGCCCTTAGAAGGAAAAATTTGTTGCTCATGGTAGAGATTACTCATACCTGCAGTCCTGTGTCCAGCTCTGGGGCAAAAACACTAGAGGGATTGGGAGCTGTTGGAGTGAGTCCAGGGGAGGCCACGGAGATGCTGTGAGGGCTGGAGCAGCTCTGCTCTGGAGACAGGCTGAGAGAGCTGGGCTGGTTCAGCCTGGAGAAGAGAAGGCTCCTTAAGGGGAGACCTTAGAGCAGCTTCCAGTGCCTAAAGGGGCTGACAAGAAACCTGGAGAGGTGCTTTGGACAAGGGCCTGTAGGGACAGGCCAAGGGGGAAAGGCTTTAAACTGCCAGAGGGGAGATTGAGATGAGATCTTAGGCAGAAGTTCTTCCCTGTGAGGGTGCTGAGGCGCTGGCACAGGTTGCCCAGAGAAGCTGTGGCTGCCCCATCCCTGGCAGTGTTCAAGGCCAGGTTGGACACAGGGGCTTTGACCAGCCTGGTCTAGTGGAAGGTGTCCTTGTCCATGGCAGGGGGTTGGGACTGGATGATCTTTAAGGTCCCTTCAAGCCAAACCAGTTTGTGATTGTGATTTGAGTAGAACCCTGGGTTGGCTGCTTAAGTTAATAAGCCTGACTTGAGAGCTGTAGGCAGACTGACTCTTCAGAAGGCTGGTGATGCCCATTCATCATTTCAAGGTAAATGCTCTGATCAGCAGAGGCCAAATGCTTTTCCTCATGCAGCAATGACAAGTCCAGTGTGTATATGTAGATGAAAGCGTGTGTTGCTTGTCGGTGCGGTAACTCCTTCAATGAGTCAGTTCACTGACAACCCCAGTGCGTGCTGCTCGGATGTTTCCAGCTTGGTTTCTGCCTCAGTAGCCTTCCTGAGTAATTGTTTACTTCTGAATTACAGGAACATGCTTGAGCATCTAAAAAGTAAGAGGGAGATTCAGAGTTGCTGGGTATTAACCAAGCATGTGCAGTCAATTCAGTGTTGTTCTTTTCTTCCTTGTAGTATTTTCAATTATACTGGTACTTAGGAAATTCAATGCTTCTGAGAGACCAGGCTTGGAAACTCTAGAAACTGGACTGAAATATGCAGCAGCAATGTTATCTTCATGTTCATTGACCTCACTGTGGAGCTAAGTGCTTTAAGCTGGGTGCTGCTCACTTCTTACCCTTTCATCAGTCTGTATTGTGAGGTGGCCAGTTTTGCATTAAGGACTGAACTTATCTTGAAGAAACAGTCAATAGCTTTCTAGAATGTTGTTTTATTTTCTCCTTTAAGAATCCTCTTTGTTATTTGTTTTAGGAGAGTGGAAATGCTAACTTCACTGGTGAGAATTACCTTTTAGTGGAATCAAGTCGTCCTGTCCTTTGCCTATTGGCAATTGCCTTTTTTGCACAATAATACTGTAATAATTTAATCTTTTTAAATATTGGCAGAGGAATTGGATAGCTATTTGTAGTGGACCCCATTTCCACTCTCAGGGATACCTCACCACTGTGTAATTTTAAGGAACTTTCTGTGGTTCTGCCAAAAATCTCATTTAATGAGAAATGAATTTGTCTTTCCTTAGACCTTTACAGACATACACGTTTGAACTGATGGCCTTAGGCTCCTTTTATAGCTAAAGAACAGAAACAGTCATTTTTAGGATTTGATTCACCTGAACTATTTTAGGTACACACTGTGGGATGAGCTCAAGGATGTTGTAGCAGTGCTGTTTCTCCCCTTGGATGGCAATGGGAATTCAGGTTGCTCCTGACTTTAACCATACCAGAATCACTTTCTGTGTGCCGCCATAACCCTAACTTCTCGACTAGTATGGCGTTCAAATATCTTGGGCATCTACTGTTATGCTTGCAAGTACAGGAAGACTAGCACAATTTTTCTGCTTTTCTACTTTTAAATACTTTTCAGCTTTTCACACTTCTATTCTTCAGCAGCACAAGGATTATAGAGCAGCTCAGTCTGCCTTGAACCCTGCAAGTTCCTTCAATCCATTTAAATTCTAGTGTGGGGTTGCCTTGGAAATAGCACATAGAGAATGATGTGTAGAAACGACAGAAAATTGTAGAGAAAATGTCTTGTGTGTTGAAAGAAGCCGTCACATCAGTCAGAAATATGGGAAGAAATTAAAGTTTGTGGTGCTTTTTTAGTTTTAATGTCACTTTTGCCTAGTAACAGCTGATGGTAGGTGAGATGAAATTCTCTGTGTGCCTGGGCTGCTGCAGTTCTCATGTGTGACTTGGTTACCCTGTTAGGTTCTCCTCAAGTAAACCATGGGTCTTTAAATAGTGCTTCCTGGCTGTTTGCCTGTAGGCTAGGCCATCAAGCTCTCTCTGATTCTCTTCCAAGTACACCTGAAGATCTTACCATGCTCATAACAAGTCTGAAAACACCGTAATGGGTCCAAATAGGTTGCCCAATGATGCTGTTTATATCATATTGCAGAGCTTAGATTATTATTTGTTTATCCATGTCTCATGCATGGATTTGTTTCTTTGTAGAAGTGAATTGAAATCATAGGCAGGCATCTAACTCTGCCCTGTACAAACCAGTAGAGAGGATATGTGGTCTGAGAATAGCTAAAGTATTTGGTTTGGCTTTCATAATCTGCATTTCTAAAGGATGATATTCTAAAATGGAGAGAATGACGATAAGAAAATGCCTTTTGTGCATGAATGCATAGAGGAAAAAATTGGTTTGCTTTTGATGTGTTGTTTTCTTGCTAGACTGACAGCTGGCTGAGAGTTACTGGATGTGCTGCATTGCCACTCTTCATTTCCTTCATCTGAAACATACAGGCTTGTTTACACAGGAACATGCTGCTGCTTCAGACACAGTGGACATCAGTATTCCTTCTCCACAGAAGGGATATAGCTCATTGTTGAATCCCAAAGGCTATATATATGCTACAGTCTACAGCATATTGGCTTAGGCATTGCTGGTGAGCAAGCCAGTCATCCATAGTTTCCATGTAAGATGCTGGGCAACCGAGGAAGTAAGCCTGTGGACTGTATTCTGAAATTGGAAAAGAAATTAAACTGTAATATTAATAATCCACTGGCTCAGGTCTGGGCTCAGCTCATTTCGGTAGAGCGAGGGAAAACTGTGCCTTACTTCATACCCCCAGGTGACTGTGAGAGAGTGTTTGCCACTCCTTTGACATACCTGTTTATTCCAGAAACCAGCAGTTTGTCCGGGGTGAAGCTGCCAAGGAGCTCCTGTTAGTTTTGCCTGAGATTTGATCTTTATCTCTTGTTTGGACTTGACTTTGCTGTTGCATGTTACGAATAGGATTAGTTTTTGACCAGTTGCATCCACTGAGGACAAAAGCCAGCGCTCCATTTAGCCTGTACTCAACACTTACATGCTAGTCTGTTGCTTCAGATACCCTTCTGCATTTTAACATGTAAGTATGGTTATTGTGTCCAGTACATGGAGTGACAACGTCAGTCCTAGATTCAGAAAACCTGATTGTTTGTTGTTGCCATTTCTCTGGCTCAGACTGTCTGACTTTTGGAGGGTGAAGGCAGTGCCCATTCTCTCTTCTAATCTCTATTTAAACTTAATGGCTTCATGCTATCATCTTAATATAGCTCAATTTTTATCACTGCACAATCCCAGAATGTCTTTGGATATTGCTAGCCGCAAACACAGGAAATAATCCCTCATTAGGCTGGATTATCTAGGCACAGCACAGGCTAGTGAGGCCGGTGCTTAAATAGTATTGTATTGACAAGGGCTTCCTGTTTGGTACAGGAAAGTAGAGGTGAAACCATGGCAGCAGATCCAAATTTCATCTCGATGGGAGCCGATGTAAAAACCCAACCCAGCAAAAATAAAATATCATCTTTTTGACCACTGGCAAGAGTTTCCCTCAAGAAAGGTATCCAGTGAGTTGCTCTGTACACAGCATATAATGACAGAATCACAGAATGGTTTGGGTTGGAAGTGATCTTAAAGCTCATCTAGTTCCAACCCCCTGTAACGGGCAGGGGCACCTTCCACTAGACCAGGTGCAGGTAACTTCTATTTCTGAAGAATTCCTCAATTCTGTGAAAGAGGGTTGGTTTTCAAATTGCTATTAAACACCCAGGGCAATACTGGCTGTTCCCGGCCTCCCCTCACAGAGACCCTGTCCCTGCCGGGATCACCCTGCTCAGACTGTGTACAAAATCCTGCTGCAGTTGCTTTCTGGTGGATTATACCTTGTTCTCCAATGGTTTGAGGCAGGATTGTTGATGGGTGGGCATAGCTTTCAGCCATCCTCTGTGCCTGCTCAGCTCCGTCTCTGCTAGCAGGTGGGAGGGAGGGAGGGATGGATGGATGGATGGCATCAAAACAAGCGTGCCCAGCAGGTCAAAGGAGGTGATCCTGCCCCTCTACTCTGCTCTCATGAGACCTCACTTGGAGTATTGTGTACAGTTCTGGTGTCCTCAACATAAAAAGGACATGGAGCTGCTGAAGCAAGTCCAGAGGAGGGCCACGAGGATGATAAGAGGACTGGAGCACCTCCTGTATGAAGACAGGCTGAGAAAGTTGGGGCTGTTCAGCCTGGAAAAGAGAAGGCTGCATAGAGACCTCATAGCAGACTTCCAATATCTGAAGGGGGCCTACAAGGATGCTGGGGAGGGACTCTTCATTAGGGACTGTAGTGGTAGGACAAGGGGTAATGGCTTCAAACTTAAACAGGGGAAGTTTAGATTAGATATAAGGAAGAAGTTCTTCACAGTGAGGGTGGTGAGGCACTGGAATAGGTTGCCCAAGGAAGTTGTGAATGCTCCAACCCCGTCAGTGTTCAAGGCCAGGCTGGACAGAGCCTTGGGTGACATAGTTTAGTGTGTGGTGTCCCTGCCCATGGCAGGGGGGTTGGAACTTGATGATCTTAAGGTCCTTTCCAACCCTAACCATTCTATGATTCTATGATTCTATGGATGGAAGAAATGGGGATGAGTGTTTTCTGCTGTGCTCTGAGCATTTAGTTCAGTATCAAAGTGGTTGTTTTGAGCAGATTGAACCTGGGCCCTGACTGAATTTGGCACTGGCCTTGCTTTGTGTGGGTTTTGTGGGGTTTTTTTAGACATGATTTTGTTGGTTTGTTTTGTTTTTTTTCTTTGAAGACATTTTGTGTGAAATCTCACCATCTGAAATGTAGCTGTTCCCTTTAAAATGTATTCTTTTGGATATGTATCAGCTTGCCAGTAAAAGAAATAGAAGAGCTTCTGGCTGATTGAATCCCAGCCCCTGGCAGATGCCTGTCAGAGCTCTCCTCTGCTCCCTTTTCCCACCAAGGGGAAATCCTCAATTTCAAGCATTTTACTTGTGCTGCTCTAATTTTTAGAGTATGATGGGAACAGAACTGCTGGATTTTTGGGTCAGGGCCCAAAGCACAGGGGTCAGGAACCAGGAGGGGTCCCTACACCCCTTGTGTTAGACTTTGATGGGCAGACGAGAGATACTTTAACGTCTTACTCTCCCACACTGTCGTTTAAGAATGGTGCAATAAGTATGTCCTTGATGTTTCTGTGTGTGGATAAGAAGTTATTCTGTACAGTTGAGAGCTAGAAAAAATATTCCACATCCATCTCTTTATCAAGACTCTCTCAATTTTTTTCTTACTGTCTTTGAAGTCACCATCTCCCTAACTCCATGTGGTAACCTGAGGAGAGAAAGGATATTCCTTACTGATGCTAAACGTAAGCTCTGTGCATAAGCAAAATCATCACGTTTAAGCATTTAATCCCATGCATATCCATAGGTATCACTGGTATCCAAGCAATCTGTTCTTATTTTCTTGGCTCTTCCATTATTTATATGCTGCGGAGGTCTCCTCAACAAAGAAGTTTCACATGGCTAGATAGCAGCCAGCTTTGGATAAACCACCACCCTTTTGTTTCATAGACATTACTTCTATTTTAAAGTCTAGGATTGTTCACATGTTTTTCTGTTGCTGCTTAGTTCAAATTTATCTATCGCCCAGATCCCTGTGATCCCCCTTAAGGTGCTTACACAGCACAAGCAGATCCCCCCTGGAGCCTTCTCATCTTCAAATACATACGCTTAAGCTCCTCATCCAGTCATCTTTGCAAAGGCCCCCCTACTTTTGGCCAGACTCGTGTAGTTCTTACAGATTTTCTCTAGAATGTGCATGTTGCTTGTATATAAAGATAAGATGTGCCCAACTCCAGCTTACGCCCCAAAATGGATGTTTATAATGGCGTAGTCATAATAACTTGTAGAAATCAGTCACTGGTTTAACACAGGATGCAAGATCAGCTTCTCAGCAGAGGTTGAGTTACAGTGTAGAAGGTACCTGCTGAGAGCAATGTAAAAGGCTGGCTAGACCCAAAATCTGTGGTTTGCAGTGAGCGTGGTAGAGACAAGCCACACTTCTCGCAAAACTCCAGCAATAAATGTTTTTCATGCTGTTTCTTTCAGCTTGGGTGCAAAAATTACAGGTATTGCAACATTTCCTTGCAGTATTCACTGCCTGATGTTTGAATCACTTCGGTATTCATGTCTATCATGAAGTGAAACTGGGAAGCCTGCTTCCTTTCGTAAAGGTAAAATGCACTGAGAAATAAATAGACCAGTGGTGACAGGGTCTGTAAAGGTGTAATTTGTATTTCCTGTACGTCCAGGAAAGGAAAGAACTGTTAGCCCAGCCTCATGCCATTTGTTAGTGACAGCATGGCATGAGGATCAGAGATTTATCTGGGGATTAAGGAGTGAGAGCAAAGGGACTAGAGGTAGGAGAAGACAAACCTGTGTGGTCTGGTACAGAATTGCGGGGTTGAGCTGAATGTATGGAAGGGAGATCTGCATAGATTTATTATTTGTGCCATTTCTAGTCATTGCAGTGCTGTGAGACTATTCCTTAGCATGACATTTTGGTTTAAAACAAATTCATCTTGGATTTTTTTATCCTTTGGTTCTTGAGCCTTTGAAAAAATATCTTAGGCCTTTGAGAGCAAGAAGAACTGGTCCTATGCAATAGCTCATCTCCTTTGATACCTCTCGTGTCGATCCTGCACTTACCTGATGCTATAGCTAGATGTCAGCCTCAGATGTGAATCGAGGGCTTGTCAGTCAGGATCTGATCTATTTTTGCTTCTTGTCTCAGTACTGGCAGACTGCAGAGATAGCGTGATAACTGGGTCTTGCCTCCTTCCCAAAAGCCTGGCCTAGGGGTTTGATTATTACCTTTAACAGTGCCATTAGCAAGGGTTTGCTTTTAACAGTCTTGAACGTGTATCTGTGCTTATAGTGAAGTTTGGGTTTCTGTTGGCTTTTCTTTGGAGTGTGGTGGGCTTCTTATTTCGGTAGTGATGCCCCCAGCCCCTAAAGCTAAGCTCACAACCCTTCCTCTGAGCTCCTTCCCTTGGTCACATAGCCTTAATGGGTGCCAGAACCTCCAACACCAGCAGTGCACAGGCTGACACTGAGGCAAGGACAGTCACAGACCTGAGACAATGACAGCAGTGGGTGTGCTGGAAAATGGGTGATTCAGCTCTTCCAGTAAGTCATCGTTGTGACCTGACAGCCTCATACAGCACCAGGTCACGTTTCAGTAGAGTTGAGGATGTACCAGCTGACACGGAGGGTTATGACTCACGAGGTGACTGATGCTGGGAGCAGCAGAGGGTCGTGACTGCAGGACTGATGTGCGGTGGGGTAGCTGAGGTGGACGGATAGAGGCTGCACCACTGCAGTTTCATGGAATCACAAAATCAACCAGGTTGGAAAAGACCTTTAAGATCACCAAGTCCAACCATTCCCCAGCACTGCCAAGGCCACCACTAAACCATGTCACTAAGGGCCTCGCGTACACTGTTTGTGAACACTTCCAGGGACAGTGACTCCACCGCTGCCCTGGGCAGCCTGTTCCAATGCCTGAACACCCTTTTCGGGAAGAAATTGTTCCTAATCTCCAGACAAAACCTCCCCTGGAGCAGATTGAGGCTGTTTCCTCTTGTCCTGTCACTTGTTCCTTGGGAGCAGAGACCAGCCACCTCCTGTCTCCATCCTCCTTTCAGGTACTTGTAGAGAGCAATAAAGTCCCCCCTGAGCCTTCTCTTCTCCAGACTAAACCCCTCAGGTCCCTCGGCCATTCCCCATCACACCCGTGCTCCAGCCCCTTCACCAGCTCCATTGCCCTTCTCTGGACCTGCTCCAGCACCTCAATGTCTCTCTTGTAGTGAGGGGCCCAGAACTGAACACAGGGTTTGGGTGCAGCCTCCCCAGTGCCAGGTTGTACCACTACCACTTTGGAGCAGGCTGTTTCAGTTGAGAGCAGCACTGATCTTTGCTTTGTCTGTATGTGGCTTGCTGTGAACTGCAGCAACTCACAGCCTGTTTTATGGGAAGCTGGAGTCATACGTGCATTAGGGATGGGGCACACAGCAGGTCCTGGTAACTTTGTCAGTCTTTCCAGTGTGTCAGTCCCGCCTGTGAGTCACATCATGAGATAGGACGGACATGCAGATTGTTAATAAATGTTCTTGTAAAATATCTTGATAAGAAAGTTGTAAATTATAGAACAGAAGGATTGTGTATCCATTATTAAAAGCAAGCAGGCAAGCATGAAAGTCCTTGTCTTTCTGTGCCAGGCTTCAGAAGTAACTGCTGCATGTCTGTGTTGCTGGGAGCTAGCAGACTTGTTACTGGCATTTAAATGCAAGCGGTTACCTGAGGGCTTTCTAAGCGCTGGTCCCTGTCTCTGACACAGTTCAATTTATTTGATTAATTTTCTTGCCCAATTTTCTCTTTCCCAGAAGGACAGAAATGGAGAGAATTCTCTGCTGCAAGTCACTGTGTTTCATCCTTCTCTTCAGTAGGTTTAAAGGGGAAACAGTTAGCCCCTCAGTGCATAGATTTGCAGAGTAGATATGGTGATGTAGCCTAAAATGAACATTGTGGAAAGAAAATGGCCTAAAGGATAGATTCTCAAGCTTAAGGCAACTCATCACTCAGCTGGGTTGAAGCTCTGTAGCTTCTTTTCCCCCTCTGAATTACTGCAGTCCCACTGCCATCTCCCAAGCTGTAATCAAACAATAAAATACAAATCTCAACATGAGAGCTCGTTGTCCAGTTAGCTCTGAGTTTGCTTTTCATAGCACTGTTGCTTCTCTTGTTCCCATTGATTTCAGCTGCTTGTCTGCTGGCAGATGATTTCCATCCCTGCTTCTGGTGCCTGCCAAACTCATGGCAAGGAAAAGCTGCAGGTGTAAACACAGAGCTGTCAGCAGAACAGACTTGTGGGCAGCATTGTGGACACTTAGGTGACTCGCTGTAGGAACAGGAATGTTTTATTATGGTTATTTTTACTTTGGGAGGAACACTTGTCAGGTTCTTTTTTTCCCCCTCTGCCTTTCAGATAAAGACACAGTTGCAGCCTGACTGGGAGGTGAAGATTTAGGCTCTGTAGCCTAATTACTCATATCCTACTATAATTTCTGTTGGAAGGGGCACTTGGAGGCCATCTGGGAGCAGAATTGTGTTGCAGGGTGCCATGGCTGTCCCCTGGAAGGGTACAACCTTGCACCCCTGCTCTGCACTGGTGGCTGGGACATGGGCATGTGATCTGGCCATAATATTACCACCTCTATCCCCTTCCACCGTGACTTTGGGCTACTCGGTGCTGCTCAAGGGTGGCAGCAGCTAGAGCTCTCTAGTCCTTGGATTTCAGGAAGCTCAGCAGAGGTCAACTCTTCCTTAAAAACTATAATGAATGTAAGGCTTGTGTTGCTCCATCACTCAGTGCTTGCTCCATCCCATGAAGAACATCTCTGAGACCAATCACTTTGCAGGTACTGCTGTGAAGTGCTTCCAGAGACTGAGCTAACCTAACTAGCGGAAGCACAAAGGTCTTGATTTAATTTTTGTGTGCATCCTCATTCAAATCTGGGAGGTACTTATTGCCCAAGGATTTTGTCTCCTGTTACTTGTGTTGTAAAATACTTTATCTCAGCGGAAATAGGTTATCCCTAGCTCTTGAGAGTGCCCAGCCTAATTCTGACTGTAAGGCAAGCTAGCATGCCAACATTTTGTTTTGCGATGAGAAACAGACCATACTTTGCCCATCAATAGGTTTATGGCTAGTGGTCACCTTTTATGGTGTGTCTTTATGCATCTCTTGCACCAGGCTGCCCAGGGCAGTGGTGGACTCACTGTCCCTGGAAGTGTTCACAGACCGTGTAGACGAGGCCCTTAGTGCCATGGTTTAGTGGTGGCCTTGGCAGTGCTGGGGAACGGTTGGACTTGGTGATCTTAAAGGTCTTTTTCAACCCGGTTGATTCTATGATTCTATAATACTGGAGGGATGCTTGATTGTGTATCTGATAGCCAGCGTGAAGTCAGGGGAAAATGAGGGCAGCCCTTGGATGACAGAAGTGGATGGGAAATGCACAGGAGCAGGAGGTTTGGCAATGTCACTTGTGAGTCACCCGTGAACTAAAAATCTGGGCAGGGTGTGAGGGGGTGTATTGACCAGGGGAAGTTAATTGCTGTCACAGCAACGGTTGCCTCTAATCTTTTTTTCATGTATTTATAGTGTGTAAGATAACATTTTCTCTCAAATGAGTACTCTCACAGGCCCCTTGGCACAAAGGGACTATTTTCTGTCAGCATCCTGTGCAGCAATACTCTGATTACTCAAAGGGGATCATTATTGCCACCTTGCCAGGTTTTACTGAATTCGAGAGCTCTAACGGCCATGATCGCAGACTAAGAGTGAGTTTTGGTGCCATGCTTAAACCCTGAGTGGGAAGAATAGCAAGCAGAGAGGGAGCTGAAATATGGGACCGCTGGGACAGTTTCCAGTTTCCACTTGTGATCTTTCTTTGTGCTCCCAGGCTTTCCCCCGTCCGTGACTCAATCATTTATTTTATATGAGTATGAAAGATTGCTCTAATGTGGCTGGTTCTTTGTTTCCAAGGACTCTTTTCAGCCAATGTCCTTAGCAATTGAATTTGCTTCCACATTGTTATATTCAGAGATGCCTTTTATTTGCTGTAATTATCTGCTCCTAGCACAGCTCTGCCGCACAAAGGTCTGTGTGTGTGTGTGCCTGTAGACACACATATGCTGTGCTCTAACTCTAGGTGGTAAAGCAAAATATGGAAAAGAGGGTGAACATTTGGGTCAGGGGAACAGAACTAAGTTTGCAGAGTTGCAAATAACATTAGAGTCCCTTCACCCTCCTGTTTATGGGGTGGGGAAGCAAAATACTGAGAGTAAAAGGAAAGATAAACAGTACCTTCCTTTATTTCTTCCTTCCCTCAATGTTATCTGCATAACCCTCTCCACTTTGCATTGGATTTGTTTGGGACTCAGTAGTACCGTAAACATGAAATCAAAACAGATCTTCATGTCAAAAGAGAAAGTTGTTATTTTAGATTGCTTTATAGATTTCATCTATAATCTATTTATTATGCTTTATTTATTTTTGCTTTTCTTTAGCTTGCTTACATATCCCAAAGTTTTTTTCCAATGGCGCTCTCAATGTCTTTTCCATTTGGCAAACTTTGGCTCTCTGTCCCCACTTCTGACAGCTCCCCTGTTGTGATTTATACTGGTTTGGAAATAATTACAGCTGTTGTCTTTAACTGCTGCTGCATCCATATCTGTAAGTCCCTGGGAATGCCAAAGAACCCTGGTTGTAGACTACCCTGGAGAACTGATGTTTGCTGTACCCTTCAAGAAATACAAAAGCATAGAATCACATTAGTATCACATTTCCAAAGCAGCAACTAATTTGACAGGGGGTTGGAACTAGATGATCTTAAGGTCCTTTGCAACCCTAACTATTCTAGGATTCTAGAACTTGTTTCTATTTTGGGAAGTTCCATTTGTGGTGTTGGCCAAGCTGTCAGGCCAGTTTGCCTATGTTAGCAGGGGAGCTTGGCGGCAGCACTGGGCACTCATCCCATGTTTGGGGCTTCCAGTGTCCCAACTCTCCTGCAATATCAAGTGCTTTTCCTATTTCCTGAACTGATCACATCTTGCTCTGTTATGATTTTGAAGTTCAACCTGAGGAAGTCCAGCTTGTGCTCTGGCTGCAGACACTTAAAACACTTCCAGAGCACTGCGGTGTGGCCGGTGGCAAGTGCTGCCCTTGGAACAGAGCAGCTTGCTCACCTTGCAGTGTGGCTGCAGATGGCATGGAGCATGTCAGTGTTGTCAAGACCACCGTGATTAAACTGTTGTGAGATAGGAACAGCCATCTGCTATTTGTCCCCTTCTGCTATTTGTTCCCCTTGCCTGCTTGCTGTTCAAGAAGCCGGAGCCAGAGGTGGCTGCCAAGCCTGGATGCCAGGCTGTCATGTGGAGCAGGACAGGATGCTGCCGAGACCGGGTCAGAGGTTTTGTGACCCATTTGCAGGTGACATTGTATGTATGTGCAGAAAGGCCTTGGCTGCCAGTTGAAGGAGGGAAGCTGTGGTGAAGGGTGTGATGTTCGCTGGAGCGCTCCTTTTACAGCCGGTGGCTTTGCAGAGCTGGCTGGTGATCCTAGCTAAGCTGATAACATGTTCTTGCTCTCTTCAGATATATGGCTGTGAGAGTTGGCCTTCTGCCTAGAAAGAGAGGTGTGTGGGACCTATCCCAGCATCACTCTAATATCATAGAATCATAGAATCAGCCAGGCTGGAAAAGACCTTTACGATCATCAAGTCCAACCGTTCCCCAGCACTGCCAAGGCCACCACTAAACCATGGCACTAAGGGCCTCGTCTGCACGGTTTGTGAACACTTCCAGGGACGGTGAGTCCACCACTGCCCTGGGCAGCCTGTTCCAATGCCTGAACACACTCTGGGGAAGAAATTGTTCCTAATCTCCAGTCTAAACCTCCCCTGGTGCAGCTTAAGACTGTGCCAGTGCCTCACCACCTAGAAGTGGTTTTATATCTAACCTACATCTCTCCTGTTTGAATTCGAACCCATTACCCCTTGTCCTATCACTACAGCCAACCTGCAGTTAGTACCAGAGTATTGTAGGTTGACAAAATGATCAGCAGCTGTGAAGAAAATATTAGAGTTGGAAATTTCAGTCAGCTTTAATAAAGTGATGATGATTATAAAAATGATGCCTGACAGTTTATTATTCCCTTATGGGGTTTGAGCTTCCTGTGAGCAGCACGAGTGGTGTAGGCACAGTGCTGCCTGTCCTGGCCCTTGTTTGAGCAGCAAGTGCTTGTGGTGGGCTTACAGTGATGAATTCTCATTGATCTTTGCTAATGCAAGGTTAAAGCTTTGGTATTTGTTCATGCTCTGATTTTGATACAGTATGCTAATTACTCTTTTGAATTGGGAATGCTTGTTCAGCACAGGGTAACAGAGATTGGAATTGCATCGTGATGCTGTGTTGCAAATAATGTCAACCCTTTGCCATTTATGTAGAAGTGCTGTTCTTGTTTTCTCAGGCTAAATTCGATATCATCCCATTTTTCTTCAGCTCACAATATGTGTGCACACATGCATGTGCATACGCAGTTGTAACTTTATTGCTGTACTAGCTGCAATAGTGCCCAGAAGCATTTCTTTTCCTAATAACCTGGTGGAAACATGATGATGATTTTGGAAATGGATGCAGCCGTCTGAAAATGAAAAAGAGAAGACAAACTAGAAACACAAATATTTGGCATCTGTGCAGAGGGACTAAAGGGTAATTACCCAAGTATGAACAAATGAGTTATTTCTGAAAGACCCAAAACGGTGACCCAAAATGTTTTCTGTATGATAGCAATTGTGTGTTCAAAGTTTCAATGCAGGAATCCTCAGGCAAAAGTGGTAACACTTTGCAGGGGAGAGCAATGGAAAGTGATGCCTGCAACAGGAAATCATTTCACTTTGAGAAGTGAACATTGTTATTTCAGTTTTTAATGCTGATAATTAGCAGGAGCAGCTCACCTTCAAATTGCTCTTCTCACATTAGGTGGTCTCAGAATTGCATGAGGTAACTAATGGCATTTTATCCTGAGTCTATAATTGGAAAAAGACAGGATCAGCTAACTGCTATTAATTGCATGAGCTATTTACAGCAAAGATGATGTTGCTTCTCATTTATATACATACAGAATGGTGTTAGTGCTGCTGCGAAGTGGTGCATTTCAAAGGTTTTGCTTTAATATTGTGTATCCAAGATTAGTATCTGTTACTGAAAGTCTGTCTCAGCCTTGGGAAGGGTCTAGGGGAGACCTTAGAATAACTTCTAGTGCCTAAAGGGGCTGACAAGAAATATGGAGAATGGCTTTTGACAAGAGTGAATGGGTTTAACCTGACAGATAGGAGCTTGAGATGGGATTTTAGGCAGAAGTTCTTCCCTGTGAGGGTGCTGAGGCCCTGGCACAGGGTGCCCAGAGAAGCTGTGGCTGCCCCATCCCTGGCAGTGTTCAAGGCCAGGTTGGACACAGGGGCTTGGAGCAACGTGGTCTAGTGGAAGGTGTCCCTGCCCATGGCAGAGGGGTTAGAAATAGATGAGCTTTAAGGTCCCTTCCAACCCAAACCAGTCTGGGGTTGCATACTTGATGTGCATTTACCCAGAGCACCTCTCTTTCTTCCCAGCTTGCTGTTAACATATTCCCCAGCAGCTGCCTTTCTTGTGTGTCCTCTGTGTTCTCCTTGCCTCTCCGGTGGGTATGGCAGGCTCCCTGGGTGTGATCTCTGGTGTTGTGCTGCATCTAGTCAGCCTTTCTGGTGGCTACCCATGGGTCAAAGATGCTCACGTGTTTCCTGCCTTCTGTCATGCCAGCTCTCTACCTGTGCTCTGCAGATGAAATTGGGATACCTTAATGATATTACTGCAAAGGAACTTAACTGAGGTGTCCTGGTGCTGTGGTTATACCCTAGGGTGAAAAAATGCCTTATGGTTTGCATTTTGTGTTGAAATCACTGTTAATGCAGGCTAGGTTAATGTAGATTGCAAATGTGAGCATCTGTTCACATAATTCGAAGTGACAACACATTCATGCGTGTGAGAGATGTGGGAGAAGAACTGAAAGAGAAATGACACTTAAACATGTGCTACAGTTTTCTTCCTAAAATTTAATCTATTGGTATCTTCTGCTGGACCTTCTTCGTAAGCATTTTCTTGTGATGCAGTAACTGATTTCCAGCTAAGGTTCTTCCGTTGGATCCTAACAGATGATGATGATTATTATAATATTTTATTTTACCTTTTATTTGGGAACTATTGGGGTAGTTCAGATTGGAAGGGTCCTCAGGAGGTCTCCAGTCTAATCTACTCCAAGCAGAGTCAGCTATGAGATTAGACCACATTACTCAAAGCTTTATACAGTTGGGTCTTGGAAACATCCAAGGTCAGAGACTGCACAACCTCTCTGGGCAACCTGTGCCACTGTCTGACTGTCTTTTCAGTGGAAGGTTCTCCCTGTACCCAGTATGAACCTCTTGTTGTACTTAATGCCTGTTGCCCTTGTTCTTCCATCCGGTACTGCTGTGTAAAGCCTAGTTCTGTCTTCTTGATAACCTCCGCATGGGTAGCAGGGGCTGCTGCTATGTACCCCTGAAGCCATCTCTTCTTTAGGCTGGATGAGCTCTTTTTCTCAGCCTCTTGGATGCCTCAATGGACTTGTGTAGCTCTATACTGGATCATGTTTGAGAGTAGGTGTAGTAGATGTTCTTTGTGGGGGGTGATAAGGTTGAATAGATGGATGTCTAGTGATATCTTCCTAAACAAACTTCAGCAGTCAGATAAAGAGATACAGACCTGCTTATGTCTAAGGTCAGGACTTGCCTCGATTCTTCAGGAAGCCAGAGGTGCAAAGCCTGAAGGTACAACTGAAGGTCGAACAGATGTTGCATATGTTGGTGTGCATGTGGATTGCGATCTGAAAAGGTTTATAATTTGCCAGTTATTTTCCAGATTATCTTTTTTAATGTGCTGAGGTAGCAGATGTGTTTGTTGTACCCAGCTCTTCAGAGTCATTTTAGGAAGTTAAACAGATGGGTGCATTTGGAAATTCAGCAGCATCTCTTTCAGCATCTGTAACATCGTTGTTTCATATGCCAGCTGGGGATGGAAGGATACAGAGCATCTGACATGCACTTTGCTATAACAAGCTGACCCATTTGCCCACAGCCAATAATACACTAATATTGTGACAGGAATGATTGACTACTACTGCTTTTACAGCAGAGTGATTTGAATTTCCACACAATTATCTTTATTTTTATTCACCTTGGGCTAGCTTGAATACAGGTTGGTTGACTGCTGAAATACACAAAGCTCAAGTTAATTCTCCTACGGGAGGTGACTGTTTCTGGGAACATGGAAAATTATTCCATCAATTGAATTCCATCTGTCTAAAAAAACCCCAAATTGTATATTACAATGATCTTACTACTAAAATGGCAAGAGGAAATATGAAATACAGAAAAATTCTCAGTGTTATGCCTTCTGTTTGTTGCCTGTTTTCTAATGATGAACATCAGCCAGATCTTCCATGGGGATGATGCAGCACATTGGGTGTTTGGCGTTTTGACACTGACACCTTCCCGAAATATTCCAAACACCAAGAGCAACGCAAATGCAATGCTGTCAAGTCTTTACCGTAGCTATAAACATTGGGAGTTCAATCCAGCATCATGCGTAAAATTCAGGCTGGCAGAAGACCTTAGGAAGGAATAATATCCTGTCACTTGAAAAAAGTAAAACTGATTAAATGTTGAAATATCAAAGCTGTTTAAGGCAACAAACATGTCGTTAATCTTTACACTGGGAACCTCCTTTGCTTTGATAGGGAAAAAAAAGATTAGGACAACATTCAGTTATTGGGTTTTATGTCATTTTTGGGTAGTGGATATCACAAAAAGCTTGGAAAAAATCAGTATTAAACCAGTAGGAAGGTTAGTTATCAGTTTGCTAAGGGGAGAATGAGGGAACAAAGGAAAACAAAGGAAATATGAGAAGGGAAGCTTGATACTGCCATGCACAAGGCTGCATGGTGGCCCTGCAGCAGTTTAGTTTTGATTATTCTGTGTCAGATTAATAGATAGATACCAGAATAACTGCTTCCTGAACATGGCCTTGCAAAGGGATATTTGCAGCTTTCCGGTTTAAACCCAATGTTTGGCAGGTGCAAGAAAACCTCTCCCTCAAATGTGCACGTGATTTTTAAATACACAATGAATCAGTACTTTCTGTTGTTTTTCTGCACATCAACTTGCTTTGGGATGGGTTGCCACACTGGAGATGGAAGTGCCAGGTTGGGGTTATGGACATTGACTCTCCAGAATGATCATGGTTGTTGGGCTGGAAGCTGAGCTATGTCTGTGTAAATCAAAGTTTTGCCTTCATTTCAGTAGGACCGTTAGTTTACCCCACATTTTAGCTTCTAAGGATATGCTTTGGTTTTCTATAAACATCAAGCCAGAACTTAATCTTTCTTTAAAGGAGCTGTGGAGGTTGGCAACCTTCGTATCAGGGCACTGTGTTAAGCACTTTCTGTTTCCTTTTATATCACTGTGCACAGTCTAGGTTTATATATTTATTTTTTGTCCTGGTAATCAGAAGTAGATTGCAGTTAATCATTGTGACATTATATGGTGCATTGCAGGTGACCTGTAGCAGCAAACAGCTCCTGAATGGTTGTCCTATGGGAATGGTCTCTCTTTTTGGCTTCTAGGGAAGAGCAGCTGCCTACAGGCTTTGGTTGTGAAGTGTACTTGGCAAAGCCTGCAACTGCAGGACAATATTTGTTGTTCTCTGGTATCTAGTTGGCAGTTGGTGAGCACCAGAAGCACTACTTGCATGGCTCTAGAACTGCATTGTGCATCATCAACTGAACAGGATGCATGGGCTCAGTAGACAAGAGGATTTTTTAGATGCAAATTGATTGCTAGTGTGTACTGGTGGGAAAAGAGATAATGTGAGTGTAGGATACGATTGGAATAGTTATCAAAAGAAGATTTTTATAAATACTTCTAATTTGGAAGTCAAATTCTGATGTTGGCTGTAGAGAAACTCCATTGATTTAGAGTAGGTGAAAACCTGACTCTTGCCATTTAGTTTGAATAGTGATACTTTACTCTTTACAAAACAGCTGAAGTTGCTTAATGATAATCTGGCCAATTTGTGTTTGTTCAGAACTGCTGATGTGGGAGAGATTGATGGCAGCTGAGGCTGGGTTGGAATGCCTAAGCAGATCCAGTTGAATAAAAACCTTTGAAATAGAGCCTTTTCTTCCATCCTACTTCAGATGGTTCCTACCTTTAGGCTCTGACAGCTCTTTGAGATGATGAAGCAGGTGTATTTGAAATGGGACAGCAAGGTTACAGAATGTGACTACCTGGTGATGTGAGATTGTTAGCTTGTAAGTAGTGGATTTTATTTTCCCTGCCACTTCTTGAGGAGGTAAGGAGAATAACAGCACAGGGATGAGAGGGTTTTTTTAGGTCTTCTTCTTCATATTTAATTTTAATGTGATGGTTCTTAAAGTCAAGAGTTGTTTGTGGTATTTGGATCATCATCACCTTCCTTCTGTGATATTCTCGTTAGTCACAAATGTTTTATTTGCTTTTCCAGAGACATGAAGCCATAAGCAATGTCAGATCAGGTACAAAGTAATGTAAGAGCTAGTGCTATTAACCTTGTGGAAACAAAGGACACATAACAGATGAAGAATATACAGATGCACATCTCTGTTGGGAAGATGTGATTTGCAAGGATCTTTCTAACATGGTATTGTAAAATTTATTCCAGATGCTGTTAGTGGCATGGAAAGATGGTCACAAACAGATGGTTCTCTTCTTATGGCCACAGGCATTAAGAGAGATATAAGTCAAGGTGAACTGTAGGTTGGCATGACAAAGCTGGGCTGTTAGGATCGTAATGATTATTCACATCTATATGTTTTATACAGAAGTCTCTGCTGTGACTACTGTATGGATACGCAATATGCATCTAAATCTTACTGCCTTGCAGAAAGCATTAACTCACAGAATCCCAGAATGGTTTGGGTTGGAAGGGACCTCAAAGCTCATCCAGTTCCAACCCCCTGCCATGGGCAGGGACACCTTCCACTAGAGCAGGTTGCTCCAAGCCCCATCCAACCTGGCCTTGAACACTGCCAGGGAATGGGCAGCCACAACTGAAGGAAGCTCTTGCATTCCACATCCCTTTCACTCATGTTCCTGATCAGTTTAAGTCTGAGGAATGAATTTTCCATGCAGAGAGATGGATCTTTCCAAGAGCATCCTGTCAGTGTGTCTGCATCCAACCAGCTGAGCCCAAGTTTTGTTAGGTTCTGAGAAACCGTATGGCTACAGATCCAAAAGTGACGGAAGCATAATGAGTCAAAGAGGTGGGTGTTGATCAAAAAGCATTTCCTATGACAATAGAAACTTACATAGCTTTTGAGTGAAGCACTGCCACAGTTAGATTTTTGTGGAATGGCCTGTAGTCCAATGATAAATGCATCATGAAATAGAAAAACACCAGTCTGGAAAAAGGTGGGAGAAGTATTTCAGTGCAGTAGTGACACCACATACTACTGATCATGCTTACATTACAAACCCATGAAGTGTTCTGGTACAGAAGCAGCATGAAATATGAGCACTGTTTTGAAGATGCTCACTTAAAATGGTGCCATTTTGTGTCATCATGCAAAACTGTCTGCCTGTATCACTAGTGTGGCTAGTGAAACTTCCTGTGTATCTTACGCAAAGTGTAACACCCAGTGTAATGGGTGTTCCTGTCCAGGTGGAACGTAGCTGGTGCATTTGTTAAAACATGCCACTGTTGTAAAATGAGGTGGAATTAAACCCAGTGTGAATTAGAAACGTGTCAGGGGATTACAAAAGGGATTTTTAGATCAGAATTAGTGTAATGCAGACAAGTTTCCTGTGAAAAGAACTGGGAACAGAACCAAGGTTTCCTCCTTTTATCTCCACTCTATATAAAGAACTCACATGTACAGATTATAATTGCTGGGGTGAGCGGATGCCAAATTATATAATGCTTCCACCCACATTCCTCTTTTCTAACCTCTACCATTCCTCCTGTGGGAACACAACAGGAAAATCAGGAGCTTGATCCCGTTTACACTTCTGTGGGTTCTTTCATGAAATGGTATCGTAAATCTGTCGATGGGATCAGGCTTTTTACTCTGAGTGGGAACAAAAGATGGATGTGCATGTGCAGAATGCCTGCAGTACCAAAAATAGGGCTGTATTTATTCGTGTCATAATTTCAGTTGAGTTGGTGGAGCTTTGCCAAGGCTGAATGTGCCCACAGTCTATAGGACAGCTGCCTGCCTGGCTGTAGTGAAGTTTGATGAGAAGGATTTTGAAGGAACCATTAAGCCTTCTGATAGTGACAGAACATGGTGACATTTTAGAAATATTCATCTCGGCTTAAAACAGTTCTCTGGGAGATTTCAGCTACATCTCTAATGCCTGAAAGGCAAGGATGGCATTGATGAAGGTGTTTTCAAGCCTTGAGTTGAGTTCTGTCAGCAGTTCTGAATCACCAGACCAGTTAATAAGGTGTTCTAATTGATATAATAATTCTACAGAGTTTTTCCACTTACACTAATGTAACATTTGGCTACACTGAGGACAGATATTAACCACAAGTTGAAAGGAAGGTCTGATTCTTTGATCCTTTGCTGCATTTCATAAAGCTTTTAATTTTACTTGCAATACCCACCTGCAATATCCATACAGGCATTTTCTTTCCGCTTGGTTCTAAAGACCCTGTTCAGTTGTTAATCGATAGTGTCTGAGCAGTGAAGGCAGCTTCAATAGTTTTACTGTTCTAGAAACATCCACCTCATTCATAAAGATCATCTCTTCAAGAGCAGTCAGCCCTGGGTTTTGTTCTGTTTACTGGCTTTGTTTTGGGCAATGTGCTGACTTGCCTACAAGCTCTTGAACTACATAGTATTGAAATAGTTTCCATTGATGTGTTAAGGTCTGCAGCTCACATGAGTCTGCTCAATCCGCTTTAAAGAATATCCAGCCAATTCTGGGAGTTTTGGCACTTGAGATGATGCTCCATGGTGCTAAGTAGCCACAGCTTGAATCCTGAGCAATGGCGTCTCTGGAGCTTAAAACTCAGTCCTATAAGCCAAATCACCAGGGGTTTTGCGTGTGGTTTTCTTCTTCTAATAACAGAGAAGTCAAGTGCTTGTTTATTGTTATTTTTCTCTCCATATTCCCCCATCTGGGGAGTGGGTGGAAGCTCACTGGACTACAGATAGATAAGGGGGGATTTTGTGATTACTCAGGCAAAGATACTCATCAAACAACAAAGGAACATTCCCCTAGTTAGTGGCTCATCTGACATTTGTGGCAGGAAGGAATGCAGCTCTTGATTTTTGTTTAGATAATTTGCCTGGTTTTTAACTGACTCCTCTTATAGCTTAGATAGAGATTTGGGTGATTCAAAAGAGGGGAAGGGAAAACTGGTGGGGCTTCTCAAAAAAGGTAAGGAAGATAGGTTCCCAGATCCCATCCAGGAGAAATAGTTTCTTTTTAAAATCCTAGCCTTCGAAACAGGTAAAATATGAATTTTTTTATTATTATTTAAAAACCAGCTATTCGCTTCTGAAGATAGACCAAAATTGGTGTTACCCATCTTTGCAGATACAACCTGTAACATGATGTGTTAACAATTTATGGCCTCATGGTATGGCTGTACTGCCACTGTATACCCTAACAGGCATTTCAGTGGCATTATACTGTAGTGGTTGGATATATAAAGCAAAATATGCTGTATATACATATAAAATACATACATATATATACATATATAATGATTAAAAATCATGACTATTAGATGATAGTGGATTATCAATGCAAATTTTTCTCTTAAAGAGCCTTTTTTTTACTGAATCCTTAAGAGAAGCAGTAATTCTAGGCTGCTCTTCTAATGTCTTACCAAAAATTCATGTTAAGCCTTGGTAAAGAAGGGGCCCATGTTATTGATTTGACAAATCAACTGTCAGGAGCATAGATTGAGTGTAATTAGAAGTCATCATCTTCAGTAGGCAGGACTGCACACCAAGAAATGGTTTTCCTCTAGCTGTGGAATATTCAATCCACCATCATCAAAGGATCAGATTCAACAGTTGTTAAAGGAGCAATGAAATGAATCTTCTTTTCTCAAATTAACTTGGTGTCTGTTTCAGTGTCCTGTAACCTAGCCAGTTTTCCAAAATGAAAACACAACAACAAAAACTGGCAAGTTTTGTGCATCTGGGATTGGTGGCCTGAACCTCATAAAATGTGTAAGTGAAGAACAGAGCATAAAGCTGTCAATTAGATTGTCTAATAGCTCTTAAACATTACTAGATTTTATTTCAGACCTAAAATTAGCCTTGTTTTCAGACTTGGAGCTTTTTCAAGTTTTTCATACTTCAGCCCAATGTACTTTTAGCTAGCAAGGCTGAGTTTTCAGCACCCAACAATGGAAACAGTGCCGGAGCATCTAACATGTTTCTGCTCCCATAACTACCAGTCCTTTATAGGGTAAATCAGACTTTCTTCATCGAGTTGCTGGGCTTTGACATTTCCTATAGAGCTGTGTTTAAGCTGACAGCTGTGCATGGTGTTATGACAGGAGTGTAAACCATTAGAAGATGGAGCAGCTCTGCTCTGGAGACAGGCTGAGAGAGCTGGGCTGGGTCAGCCTGGAGAAGAGAAGGCTCCTTAAGGGGAGACCTTAGAGCAGCTGCCAGTGCCTAAAGGGGCAACAAGAAAGCTGGAGAGGGGCTTTGGATGAGAGCATGTAAGTAACAGGACAAGGGAGAATGGATTTAACCTGCTGGAGGGGAGACTGAGACGAGCTCTTAGGCAGAAGCTCTTCCCTGTGAGGGTGCTGAGGCACTGGCACAGGGTGCCCAGAGAAGCTGTGGCTGCCCCATCCCTGGCAGTGTTCAAGGCCAGGTTGGACACAGGGGCTTGGAGAGACCTGCTCTAGTGGAAGGTGTCCCTGCCCATGGCAGGGGGTTGGAGCTGGATGAGCAGGGATGGGGCAGCCACAGCTTCTCTGGGCAACCTGTGCCAGCGCCTCAGCACCTTCACAGGGAAGAACTTCTGCCTAAGATCTCATTTCAGTCTCCCCTCTGTCAGGTTAAAGCCATTTCCCTTGTCCTGTCCCCTACAGGCCCTTCTAAGAAGCCCCTCTCCAGCTTTTCTGTTGGCCCTTTTAGGTACCAGAAGGCTGCTATAAATGCACTTTTCTCTTCCATGTCTCCTGCTGGCTTTGTGAATATTATTCCAAGGCACCCTCCCCTCTCTGTATGTAAAGTGAGAAGCCTGTGTGGTAACTCAAAGCCTTTGGCTGTCATTACAGGCTACCTAAAAATTGGGCATTGTGGCACTGCATATCCCGGTGCTAAGACCCCCTTTAAAAGTCCAGAGGCGTCTCCTGGTGCCTGGAGTATCCATGCGGATAATCCTCTGCCGTCCAGGCCATTGCTCTATGGGCAGAAGGAGGGATATGTACAACTCTGAAATGTGGAATGCCTGGCAGGGATGGGGGATCTGGGGGCTATGATGGATCATGGCCTCTGCGAAGCGGTGTGAGGAGGAACCGGTGACACGGTGAGAAAGCCTCCGAGAGGCAAAGTGTTGCTATAATAGGGCTGGATTACTCACTGTGCTTGTTCAGATCCCTGTTGATGCTGGCAGCGGGAGTTTTCCCGAACACCAACGAACAATGAGTCATTCCCAGGTGTTTGGATTTGAAAAAGCTTTAGTTTTTTATTTCAATTTCAAAAAGAAACCGGCACAGCCCCCGCCACCCGCTTTGCCGCCGCGTTCCCTGGGAGCCGAAGCCACTCCTCCCCTGCGCAGAGAGGGATTGATTCCATTGCTTTACTTCACTTTGGATTTATTCTTTCCCTGCTTGCCCCAAGCAGGCAGGACCAATCCGGGGGCCTCCCTGCCTGTTCCAGTTCCTTTTCCCTCCCCTCTCCGGGTGGGAACCCGCTCCACTGCGGGAGGGAAAATGAGGTGGTGGCTGCTGCTCTCCCTTCCGTCTGCCAGCTGAATGAGTTTTATTAGGTTTTGCTTCATTTCATTTTCCCTCCAGGTTTCCTGATCGGCACTGGGGGAGCCAGGAAATTCCGTGGCCACTGGCTTGTTTTTATTTAAGATTTTAGCTGTCAGGGGACGTTTCTCCTCCTGCTCCAGCATCGTCCTGTTCACAGCTCTTAAGGCTTAAGAAGCTTGATTCTGTAAGGCTCGTATCCAAGGGCATCAGTCATTAACACACTGAGCTACATCTGCTTCTTGGCTAAGACTGAAGAAAGACATCTTAAGCTGGAAATCCTGCTTGCTCCCTCGCTTGCTCTCTAGTGCAGACGGAAGGAGAAGCATATGCAGCAGCAGGTTCCTTCTTTTTATGATGATGATTATTATTATTCCAAAAGGCTGCCTCACTTTGGAGATGCACTGACAAGATAATGGAGTGAAAGTCTCCTGTTTCCAGGGAAGAAAATTACGGCAATCAGCCAAAGAAAGGAAAAGGAGCAAGTTAAATAACAGCAGAAATAGGAAGGAGGACAGTGGTGAAGAACTGAAAATAAAATTAGAGGAAACAGGTGGAAGGCTGACATAAAGCTGGGAGGGATTTTAGGCTTGAGTGTTTTGCCTTCCTCTTCTCCCCCCCCCCCCTCTTCGTTTTTTTTTTTTTTTCTTTCTTTTTGCTTTTTTGTTTGATATCTTGGTAGGTTTTATTGCTGCTTTTAAATTCTAAGCTGGTTTTGGAAATCCCTGCAGCAAAGCAGGCTGCTTTAGTGTAGAGCAGCTTCCCCAACGTGTCCTTTTCTCTCTCCCTGCCTGCTGTCTCTGCTGTTGCTGCTGCTGCTGCTGACAGAAACGTGTTAGGAAAGCAGAAAGAGAAAATGCCAGCCATCCTGGTAGCCTCCAAAATGAAATCGGGACTACCTAAACCCGTCCACAGCGCTGCTCCAATCCTGCATGTCCCAGCGGCCAGGACCATCCCACAGCCCTGTTACCTGAAGTTTGGGAACAAGGTGGAGGTGACGAAGCCATTGTATTCCAGCCAGATTCCTCTCAAATCTTCGAATGGACAAGAAAACGGAGGAGATGGGCTTCCCCCAAGGAAGAGTGGCTTGGTAGAAAATGGATTTGACACACAGGTTAGGAGGCACCCGGTGTTGGGGTGGTGTATGAAGGGATTTATTTCTATACTGAACGTGTGCAGCAGGTTTTCAGAGGTGGATAGCAGTGGTGCTAACAGCACTGAGAGTGTGTATGTAATAACATCTGTCTGCAGTAGTGGGATGGTTTATATTCTGCATAGTGGCATGTGTTATAAAGGGATGGTTTTGTAATTCTGTCAGCATATGGTGGAGCTGCTGGTGGGATGGTGAGGGCTGGTGCAGTGTGTGCTGTTTGCCTGTGTATTGCCTTCCCTCCTGCCTTTGGTTGGACTTGGGGGGATTTACAGAAGGGAAATGGTAAAGATGTTGTTTATGGGGTGGGTGTTCTTTGTGTTCTTTCTGTACGTGCTGAGTGTAACAGCTGGGATGGGGACAGATTGCTGGTTGTCAGGAATGTGTTTTGTGTTTGGTCATGTACTGTACCAAAGCATTAGTTGTGTGAATATTAGGTATTTGTAGTTGTGTGAGGAGGGAATGGGAGGCAGTGTTTGAGCTGAAATTACCATATGCATGTCATTCTCAGTGCAGCTAGATCAAATAGATTATATAGGGAATGAACACTCGAGTGGAATTGTCTGGTTTAACATGCTACATGTGCATGACATCATAGATGCAGCCCATTATCAATAAGCATCTTTTAGATTTCCCTTTCATGTGTATCAGTTTTCTGACATATTTTTAGCAATGCTGCTTCCTGTATAGGGAGGGGGAAGGTATGTTCTTCAGCTTGTTGGATTTTTGTCAGCACAGTGACACTTCCAGCATGGCTCACATTGCCTTGTGGTGCTGATGCCCCGGTGTGCTCACCAGCAGCGTAAGCACACAGAGTACGTGTTAGCCTACTACAGGGTGAGCAAAGCGGATGGGCTGCTGCAGCAAGCAGAATCGATTAACGTTACACGGAGATTGCAGTGGAGCAGCGTGGTGTATTTTGGCAACAGCCACATCCATGACAAGATCTGAGCTCAAGAGAAAGTGATACCATTATACTGGGGTAGGGAAATAATGACAGATACCTTTATTTTTTTTATCTTCTCCTTCCTCAAGGAATAGCGGATCATCCCTACCATCTAGATTTTGAAATCTATGGCCTTGTAACCCTATTCTCTTCAGACAAGTCTGACTACTGATTGGCCCCGAGCCCTGAATTTGCTGGTAGAAAGGGTGATGTCTTGATCTACTCAGGCAGGACAAATAGGGCTGTAGCAGTTCCTGAGGGACAGAGGGCAGGAAAAGGAGACAGGCAAGTACTGGTGGCAGGGTGGAGGCAGCAGACAGACCGACCTGTGCATCGTGTCTTGTTCTTAAGGGAGAAACAAGTGCTTTTTTTACCTTGTGCTGGAGCCTGTCCTTGGGATTATGAAATATCAGCAAAAGCTCATTATATGCTGCTCTTTCTCTCAGACATGCCAGGGTTTCTGCATAGGAATTTATATTTGTGCAAAAGTGTTATTCATCACTCATAACAGTTTAGAATGCCCATGGCAGGGAGGTTGGAACTAGATGAGCTTTAAGGTCCTTTCCAAACCAAAGCATTCTATGATTCTATGAATCAGAGAGATCCTCCCAGTGGTAGCTGTTCGCAGCTGTTGCAGTAAGGGAATACTATGGTGGTTTTAACCCTTTTCCAGATGTGGAACAAACCCCGCTTTTTATACCCTGATAACGAAAGAGTCTTCATGCTAGCCTGTTATATTTCAACAGAGTGATTTTGGCCAAAGGAATTTCAAATAAATTTGCCTTTTGAATAACCTCAACAGCGGGAGAAATCTTTCTCAGTAACCTCATTTGGGTAGCACACTTAGCAGATGACCAGCACCTTTTAAGGTGTGAACCACTGAGGTTTGTTTTACTACCCATTGTCTTGAATAAGCACAGTCCTGTTTTGTTACTCTCATTGATCCAACTTTGATCCCTCTGCCCACATAAGCGTGCAGGGTTTTCCTATTCAAGGTCATCATTTGGAACATTGGTCTGTATCTGAAGGGAGGATTTTTCCAGATTGGTTGTATCAAGGGCATTGTTCTTTTCTTATTCTACCACTCCTCCCTCCCAAGGAAGGAGAACAGGATGGATGGACATGCGCCAGATGCTGTGTCAGCAGCTGAAGTATTTTTATCTTGGAAAACCTTCAGCTACGTTCAGGTATAGAAGTGCTTTCTGATAATAAGCCTGGGAAGGTTTAGTCTTAAACACTGCACTAGGGCTAAGTACCTCAAGAATCATAACTATGTCCTATGGTAGTGATGACTTGCTTCTCTGGATATTTTATCTTAAGCAGCAATGTGGCCCTCACTATTTTATTGTACTGGTATTCCCTATGAGGGAGGAAAGTTCTAGTCTTATCATGGCATTTTGAGTTTAGATGCACAAGTTGAATTGATACTGAATGCTTTGGCACCTATCTTTTGTAGATCTTGGACACTGCATGGAGTTCGCAGTCCAAGGGGAAGGACATAATATGGGTTAAAGAGAGACTGTGACACTTGGATCAGATCTTCCAATACCTAAAGGGGCTGACAAGAAATCTGGAGAGGGTGTTTGACAAGGGCAGTTAGTGACAGGACAAGGGGCAATGGCTTTAACCTGGTGGAGGTGAGACTGAGATGAGCTCTTGGGCAGAAGCTCTTCCCTGTGAGGGTGCTGAGGTGCTGGCACAGGGTGCCCAGAGAAGCTGTGGCTGCCCCATCCCTGGCAGTGTTCAAGGACAGGTTGGATGGGGCTTGGAGCAACGTGGCCTAGTGAAAGGTGTCCTTGTCCGTGGCAGGGGGTTGCTACTGGATGAGTTTTGAGGTCCCTTCCAACCCAAACCAGTCTATGAAAAAACAAAGAAATAAAAATGACTGACATCTATATAACTGGTGCTGTAGTCCTTGCTGAGGTTCATCTGGGAATCTGAAGCCCCAAACTCCCTGCTGGAGCTAGAGGCATAAGCTACTTCTATCAAAACCCCAGGTGATATCAGGCCACTTTCAACACAAGTGGCGGAGAAGCATTGCTTTTGTACAGCTCCTTAGTGGTTCAAGCATTCACTCAAGAGAGTTCAGCTTCTATTTCAACACGAGGGAGTTCAATCTCCTATTCTATCTCTGAGGCGGTTCATAATCAATAAGCCACAGGCTGTTTTGGGGGTACTTTAGGGAGCTGCTCTTAATCCTGTTGAAGTTGGTCCTCCTTGCAGTACATTACACAGAATTCAGTTGCATGTATAGAACAAGGAGAGAGCACAATTTGACCTACTGTTTAGGACATCTGCTTGGTCAGGTACTGTACCAGAGGGGGTGGAGGGCTGAAACAGATAGATTGGCCACCTTTAATTATTTGTACATATGAGTTTTTCTCTTCCATCACGGTGTATTTATTCTTCCACTTTGAATTTGTGGATGCCTTTTCCCTGCAATTCCTTTACTGATTATTCTGCAGAAGAGCCTATGTCTAGTGCATAGACCAGAAGTAACAATGTGAACATACTAGACCATGTTCTAATGCCGTTTCAGCATGTTTCAAGCCACTTGAAGAGTGGTGCTAGGTTCATGAGCTTTTTCAGTGCCAGGTGGGACCTATCTTGAGGCTGGTTCTTAAGAGAATATGGGCACTGCAGGTGGTATTCATTACAATACTTGTATTTTAATGTCCCACCAGAGAAATGTGGCATCAGTGAAAACTTCTCAATATTTTGATACATTTTTTTGTTCTTCTTGGTATGGTTTTACGTGTGTCAGCTGGATTTCACAGTAACTGCAGGTTTTGTGCCTTAAGGCCATATAAGGGCAATGTGTTATTTAAAATGCTGTGCAATTTATAAAAAGCATTTTTCAGAGTATTTCAGCACTTCACAAAGAAAGGTCTGAGGGTTTTAGCATCAAGCCCATTGTAAATGCTACTCGGAAACCTCAGGTCAATGAATCATGGCAGTATCATTCCTATTTTATTCTTACTGATACACACACTCCATTCATTTTTCCACATTAAATTCCTTCTGTTGTGCACAGCAGTATCCTACTGCTGCACTGGTACTTATTTTGTCTAATTTGAAAACACCACCAATAAACTGGACCCATATTTAGATAGCATTGTTTTGGAAATATTTAACTTTGTTACCAGAGAAACTTCTGTCAAGAAGATAGCAAGATAGTGATCCCTCATATACAAAAGGGTATTTCTTAGTTAGTCTGAAGAAGTTGTGTGTATTTGGCCACTAAGTTTGCATTAGTTATTTAAGACAGAAGTCATTGCCAATTAGGAGCCCATGGGTATGGTCAAATTGTTTGTGCAGGGTGCAAGAAGGAAGATAACTGTTCCAGGAGCAGAGTCCATTGCCATGTTATTGTGAAAGCCACTGAAGGAGATCATGGATTTATTTTTATTGCTGCTATGTTGTAGTCTCTAGCTTCTAGATTTTCATTCTCTGGAGAACCTAAATAATAAGTACTGTTTGTATCCTAAGTAACTGTGGCTGTCCTAAAAGCACTGAGACCTTACTAACTCATTGGTCCCACAATTTCTACTAGAACACTTCAAGTTCACAGGCATCTGTTTCACCTGGTATTCAGAAATGTGTATTTATCAATTACCTACAACTGTCCTTAGTATTTGGCAGGGAGACATGAGAGACTTGTTATTTCTCTGCAAACTTCTTTGCAGTATTAATTTGCTGAAAGTTAAGCAGCATACACTCTCCTGCTGTATTGAAAAGAGCATGGTCAGCAGTTGAGGGAGGGGATTCTGCCCCTCTGCTGCACTCTGGGGAGACCCCCCCTGCAGTCCTGGGTCCAGCTCTAGGGGCAATAACACAAGAGGGACATGGAGCTGTTGGAGCAAGTCCAGAGGAGGCCACAGAGATGCTCTAAGGGTTGGAGCAGCTCTGCTCTGGAGACAGGCTGAGAGAGCTGGGCTGGTTCAGCCTGGAGAAGGCTCCTTAAGGGGAGACCTCAGAGCAGCTTCCAGTGCCTAAAGGGGCTACGAGAAACCTGGAGAGGGGCTTTGGACAAGGGCCTGTAGGGACAGGACAAGGGGCAATGGCTTTAACCTGCCAGAGGTGAGGCTGAGATGAGCTCTTAGGCAGAAGCTCTTCCCTGTGAGGGTGCTGAGGTTCTGGCACAGGTTGCCCAGAGAAGCTGTGGCTGCCCCATCCCTGGCAGTGTTCAAGGCCAGGTTGGACACAGGGGCTTGGAGCAACCTGCTCTAGTGGAAGGTGTCCCTGCCCTTGGCAGGGGGTTGGAACTGGACGAGCTTTAAGGTCCCTTCCAACCCAAACCAGTCTGGGATTCTATGACATGGAAGGCAGATCCTCTACTAGGTGTTAGGTTGTCTCTCTCCACTTTTTCTCTACACTGGGCAAACCTTATTCTTTTAACGTTTTCTCTCAGGATTTCTAGAACTCCTAGCGCGCTTCATTCTATCTACCGAACTCTTCAGTTTGCCTAGACCTTTTAAAATTCATGTAGTTCAAAACTGGATAGATATAGTCTGCAATAAAACTATCTTGCTTACCTAGATTTTTCTTCACATTGCTTTCCCAGTTTGTGAAGATCACTTTGAGTTGGTCATTCTAGACCTGGGGTGTTTTAGACCTCCCTGGTCTTACACTAAACTTTTCTCCTTGTGATTTAGTTGTTCTTTCACAATTTGTCAAGATCGTCTACCTCTGTGTGCTCCAAAAACATCTGCAATACGCATTGAGATTAGAAATGTTTTCTCCTTAGCCATTCTGTAGTCAATGACAATGATATGGAATGGAATTGGTGGTAAAGCTCTGTTACGGATCCCTGCCAAAAGTGTCTTGAATAGCCATTCCCAGGCTGAAAGACTTCAGGGAGCTTTTCAGTCAGTTGTGTGCTGCCCTGAAGTCGTTTAGCTGCTCACAAATTCATTACTTAATAGGTTGCTCCAGTATTTTTCCATGCTTCAAATTTAGGCTCGCATCAACTGTTTGATGAGCCACATGTGCCTTGCAATCTGCTGGCTATTGGTTGGCCTTCTCTGCTTCACCATGTCGTTACCAGTCCGTGTGGAACCATATAGTTCAGATATTAGTAATTACTTTTCTATATTTTAATTAACTTTATCAGAAGCTGTTTATATTCCGTATCACTGTCTTGCTAATGTGAAGTTTCATGGAGAGAAAGATTAATAGAACAATTGCAAAGAAATTATGCCTGCCTTTCTCATATGAATTAACCATTTTTATGTGTGGTACTGGGCTTCACAGTTTTACTATGGAACCATCTTTCAGAAGGGATGAAGCAAATCTCTACCTGTACCCACTTCAAAGTCAGAAGGACATGGACTGGTTTCAATGCCATTATGTGAGCTGTGTAAAATTTGGTCTCACTGCCACCACTGAGCTAATTATAAAAAGAAATTATAAGAAACATGGTTGATAACATTGATATCTTAACCATAAAAGGTAGCTTTTTGCAGTGTTGGAAGATACCAACTAGGACATACTGAGGATGTGTACAAAGGAGTAATTTTACTGAAGAGCTGGGAAAATCTAAGAACTATAGATTAAGGCTGTCAAAATATATAACCACAAATAGAATTTTAATAGTATTAAAATTTGTAATACTATTAATAAGCTTGCTTATATAATTAGTTACACACCTAAGTACATTCCTCTGAACAAACCCTTGCTGTATCTTGCTTTGTGATGGATTTTTTTGTCACACTGTAAGCAACCTGAGGCTATGAAGTAGCCAAATTCTTCTAATTATTATTACAATGGTTTTGATAATATGTTTATATATACATACTGGTAAATATGAAATTGTATGGGGTTGTTCCAAATGAAATATTACCAGATAGAAAACAAGAAAACAGTTCAGAAGTTGTCTTCTTGTCATGATTAACATGGAATTTTCACTGAACTGTCTTGTATATAAAAAGCTATCTTGCATTTAAATCAAAGATGTAGGTTTGCATTATAAACTCAGTGGGTTTTCTTGTAGAATGTGCAAAGGGTCACTTGGATTTGAAGTTCTGTTCAGTTTTTAATTGTACTGGATAATGAGTGAAAATGATTTTTGCTCTTATTTCACTTTTGACAGTTCTTGAGTAAAAGACTATGGTCGTCTTTTACTGTTCCTTCCCAAATTCAGCATTTTTACTGTTAAATTGCCCACGATGGGATGTCCAAAGATATTTACAGTCCAGCTGATAAAGCTGCTGTTGAATTCACTCAAGTTTTTTACACGCCCATTTAACACGACCTTTTTTCCTGTTTCCTATTTATTATTTTATATGCTGTTTCTCTGATTTCTGCTAAGAGATTATATCTAAGGGGCTTCCAAATTTTCATATACTTAACCTAAGAGAACTCCTTAGAGGTAGGGATGTTGTTCTTATTTTATAAATGAATGGCAAAGGCACAAAGACACTTACCCACGGTCATAAAATCTGCAGTGCTCTAGAAAATTACTAGCTAGTCCCCTGACTGTTAGATTATCTTTCTCCTTTGCTGCTATTTGTTAATCAGTTCAAAATGCTTCTGCATATGGTGACCATGTGTTCTCCTTCTGTCCTTGAAACTCTCTGTTTACTCCATAAAATTGTATTTCTTCAGTGAACACTCTCACTTGCTTTGTCCCTGATATAGCAAGTAATTTTTGTCACCTTTTCACCTTTTGCTTTGACACTTGATGTGTGGCAGTACCAGTCAGGACACTTTGCTACAGCCATCCTCTGACCAGAACTGAGTTAATAATTATTGTTCTATGTATTTCTCTTGCTCTCTTTCTCCCTGCCTGCCTTTGCCCTCCTGGAGAATTTATTTGACAGCTTTTAGAGTGTTTTTCATACTTTTCCTAGATGATTCGTCCATTGTGTGTTTAATAGAACTTCTCTTTCTTGATCCATGTGTTGCATTTCAGTTCTCATCGATGCTCAGTCTCTGCTGGAGGCTTGTTTGAACTGGAATTGGCTTCGGCAGAGAAGTATGAGGCCTTTCTAGCTGATGTATCAAATTTGTTAATATTCAAATAGGGATAAAATAATTGTACTTTTAAAAGCAAGTGTGATGTGAGGAAACTGAAAGACAAAAGCGTCTGTGTCCAGGCACCCCTTGAGCTGTACAAGTGTTCTTGGTGATTGAAAGCCATGCTGGCATGCTTTATGGAGCTCATCATAAAGGAACATTGTCTTGTCTTCTGCAAAATAGAATCACAAAATCAACCAGGCTGGAAAAGACCTTTAAAATCATCAAGTCCAACTGTTCCGCAGCACTGCCAAGGCCATCACTAAACCATGGCACTAAGGGCCTCGTCTATACAGTTTGCGAACACTTCCAGGGACGGTGAGTCCACCACTGCCCTGGGCAGCCTGTTCCAATGCCTGAACACCCTCTGGGGAAGAAATTGTTCCTAATCTCCAGTCTAAACCTCCCCTGGTGCAGCTTGAGGTTGTTTCTTCTTGTCCTGTCACTTGTTCCTTGGGAGAAATACTCTCATGAAAAACCAGTTGGTATAACGTATGAAACCTATCCTAAAGGAATCTCCTGGAGATGCAGAAAGGTACAAGGATATTGGTAGAGGAGAACTACAGATAATGCTTTTTAAAACTCCTGGCAGTAAACCTGAGCTGTACTTCTCAAACAGAAAAAAAGCAAGGGGAAAAAATCAAATTATAAAGAAGGTGCCTGGTAAACAAAACATGAAGTTTTCCCAAGTTTCAACTATCTGAGAAGTACCAAAAAGGAAGAAAATGATGAGACCAACACCACCTGTGCTTTGTTTTATTTTTTGTCTCCCGAGGGTGTTGGAAAAGAAAGCCTTGATTTTATTGAGATAGGAAGGGTGGACTTGGTGCTTGGTTTTGGAAATTTGAGGCTGGTTTTGTTTTCCCTTGAAGAGTCCTCTGAGAAACATCATCTACTTTGTAATTTCCAGATTATCTCACCTCTAGATTCAAACGTCTCTTCAGTTTGTAGAATATTTTAATGGTTTTAGCTTACAAGTCCCTTTTTCTTACCGAAGTGGAATAAATTAAGGAGGGATTGGAATCAATAATTGTTTTATTTGAACTTCCCAAGCTTGCAAGACAGCATAAATATTATTATTTCTAAGTAACATTTAAGAAGATACAGTTCTGAATAAGGTGATTGCTAGGCCTTTAATGAAAGGATGTGTGTTGTGTTCTTCCATTTTTTTCCATTTACTTTCTGCTTATTTAAGGTTTGAGGCTAAACTTTCTACTTTTATTTGGGTATAAATCAAGAGATTCTCTTAAAATTGAACCCATTGTTCCTTGCAGCAAACTGTAGGATCTCATTCTCCTGAGAAGTTCACCTGGCTAAAAATACCCTGCTTGAATATTATTTTTAGAAACATCTGTATTTGAAGTATATAAATGGTCAGAATTTGGTGTATTATTAGACATGAACTGTTGGTACATTTTGTAACAGGAAGCTGGTGGTTTTCCATTCACCAAGAACTGGAATTCAGTCAAACACTTGGCCTGTACTTGTATGCCTCTAATTTTATCTGTAAATTGTTTTTTCTGAAATAGTTTGTGGAAACATTCTCAGTTTCTTCAGTTTTGCAATGCATAGGCATGGAAATAACTGCAAAAACTTAAAACAAATAAACCATTTATTAAAATAAATAATTGAGAAAACAGGTCACTTCTTATTTTAAAACAGGCTGAGATCTGAAATTTTACCCTGATTCCACCTATTTTTTTTCTCTGAGAGTATTTTTAGGTGCGTTGTCCTTGGATTATTTTTCATTCTACTTTTGGGTTGTTTTAGAGTTGGAAGCAATGTGTGGGAAAACAATACATGAAAGGAAAAAATGTCTAACTTCTGGTTTTCAAAATAGGCTTTACCAGGACTTCTTCCCTTATGCATGGTCAGCTTTGGACTGTAATAGCATCGTATTTTGACAATGTCTTGTTTACTCCCATGGCTGCTTCTTACATTTTACCCTGTATCCCTCCCTTGTCTTGAATATTTCCTTAAGCTGTCTTCCTATTCTCACCTTGTGTGGATTTTATCTCTACAGCTATGGCTAGAAATTTCCATATCCTCTCTTTCAGATTTGGAAAGAGTCCCTAAATCTTCTTGTTTACCTGTCCTGTCACTAATATCAGTCCATTTCTTCTGTCTTGTCCTTTATGTGAGGACCACCATGGTATAATCCAAAAGTGTGTATTGGTGAGTTCATGTTTACGGTGTAGACTTGGGAATTGCCTGTAGGTAGCAGACAGGCAAGGCAGTACTGGAGCTGTAAAGGGTCTGTGGGCTACTTCCAGTAGTAGATGTTGAGGTTTTATTTTATGATATGGTTTAGTGGTGGACTTGGCAGTTCTGGGGTAAAGGTTAGACTTGATGATCTTAACGGTCTTTTCCAAGCTAGCTGATTCTATGATTCTATACAAGCAAGAAGGAAAACTGGACTGCAGAGGCCAAGGAACTAGGGACTGGCAGGTATTGGTTTAACTGCAATAGTGCATGCTGTGCTTGACAAGAAAACATGGTCAGGTCTCTTAAACATGTATTCTTGGGTGGAAAGTTGATGGATTCATCAGCACTTCCTTTGAAAGTGGAAATCCACCTATTCATAAGAGTTCTAAATAGTATTAGACCTTCCTTGAAGCTCCAGGAGCTCACAGGAGTGAAGGCCAATGTATTTGGTGGACTGTTCCCTCCGTGCATCAGGTGGAGGAAGGACGGTTTCTTGGCCATGATGGTCCCAGAGGCGTAGAGGACCAGGCTGTGAAGCCTTCTTGGAGCAATCCAGACACGTTTGTTGCAACAACCTCCCCCAAAACCCCAAAACAACCCTTGGCTGCAGGTGTAGCTGTTCTCAGTGCTGGCATCTTGTTGATTTATGCTTTCTCCAAATGCAAGGATCTTGTTGGTTATGCCTTCTCCAACTGGAAGGACTCAGCTCCCTCAATAATTTCCATGTTCCTCCTCATCTCCCTAATAACACGGTAGAAGATGACACAAGGCCTTTTTGCTAAGAGGCAGCTTCCTCTTTCAGAGGTATATAGGAAGAGTTGTATAGGATGATGGCATCTTCTAGGAGGGCTGACTAAGGATTCGCATGCTTGGTTTTTAGGAGAAGTGGAAGAGGCATGTGGCAGGCTGGAATTGTAATTTTATGTATTTTGTGTCTGTGATGGAGCTCTTCAGAGGCTGTTCTTCATTTGAATGGGATTTTGAGTGTGGTGGTCTCATTGCCACAACATGCAAGAATCTGTAATATTTCTTGGCATCTCAGCCTCCTTGTAACCCATTTGATGGATCTTCCCTTTGGACAATGGAGAGAGATTCTCAGTTGCAAAGACTGTTGTAGTAATACGTTTTTGTTTCACATTTTGAGATGAACCTCCCTGATAGGATCCCCTATCTTCTCCTGAAAGGGCTGACTGGAGATTATTTTTATATTGTATTTTTCTACCATCTCTTAATTCTATATATTCACCCATCAGGAGAACAAAATGAATACCCTAGTGGGATTTTGTGTTGCTGATCTAACTCATGTGACATTTTATTGTTACACTTGTATATCTTGAAACAAATATTTAGAAGTGGATTGCTTTTGCTTTAGCCATGTCCACTATTAGAAACTACAGGTAACTTTGGTACTGATAAGCTAAATACTGGTTTTGTACAGGTATTTTTCAAAGACTGTAACAGCTCTTTTTCCACCTCTCATCTATTTTGGCTGTTTCTCAGATTATGACATTAATTACCAGGAGGTCATTTCTAATCAACTTGCACAAGGGGTCTAGCAAATTTTCTTCCTCTGGCAGATAGACCGCTATCAGGCATAGCATTGTAAGATCAAGCAGATACAATGATTTGTGTCATGTCTTCTGGAGTCAGAAATCCTCCTTAAGCCAAGGTAGCATGATGAAAAGTTATAATTTCTTAGAGAAATTTGAGAACAGTATTTGTATATGTGTGTCAGAGGTTAAAGACCTAGAACAGATGTAGGAACATTTGCATCCACAAAGATCAGTGCACGACTTCGTGGCTGGTGGAGACAGTAACTAATGGATTGGTCTGGTAAAACAGGTTTGATTCAGTTACAAATTATTCATCGTTTCTAAGAGTCTTACAGGCAAAACTAATCTGCAAGATGTCACGTGTGTTTCAAGATCAAATGTGCATTGGCCATTTGAAGCAATGGCTTAGGAACAAGTTTCTTTTTTCTTCCTCAGTAACGATGGGTCAGTCTGTTTCTCAGGACAGCCATACATAACCCAGACTTGTCTGGACCTTAACTGGGACGGATTATTTTTGGAAGGAGTATTTTCAGCATTGCTGTGTCTTACTCCTCTGGGGTGGACTGTGGAGTACACAAGGGGCTGATTCTCCAGGGTAATGTGCCAAACGAGCACTGCCAAAGAAAGCTGGCAAAAAGGTGCCGGCCCTTTAGCATGGAGCTGGAAAAGGGAGGCAGCGGCATCCTATTTATCCCTACACAACCTCGCCAGGGGAATTCTAATGAATTTGCTTTAATTTACAAAACAAAACCCCTTTCTGCTTTTGAAGAGGGAAGAGCAGTGGTTGCCTAGGATCCTGTTTCCAAGCAGTCAGATACAAACTTCCCTCACTGCAGCAATGAAGATTTTCCTCCCTGTAAGAGGTAGGAGCCTTTTGGCCTTTTACCTTGTAAGGTTTGGACCACGTGGAGTGATTTGTGATGCACAGGATTGTGCAGTGGGGTGTAATGCCTGAGGGTCATACCCACCAGAGGTTTGGTTTATGAGGTTGGGTAGCGAGGCATGTATTTTTAACACAGGGATCTATTCCAGCTTTCCCTTGTTGTATAGGTTACTTGCTGCAGTAGGCACTTGGAAAAGGAGGAAAAAAAGAAAAGAAAAGAAATAAGGAAAAAAAAGAAAGTATATGGAAGAACCTGAAATAAAAAAACCCAGTCTACAAAGGTCCTAGACTACTTACTAGCATATCCTTCACTCTCCTAGTATTTGTGATGGTACTTAATCTCTTGGCCATAACAATGTGAACTAGATAAGATGTAGTCCTCTTTATTGCCTCCTGAGCTCTCTGAGATTCAGCAGAAAAGGGGTTTGCATTGAACAAACACACATTTTTACCTATTACCTTCATAGCCTCAGAGCTGTCTGTTGGTGTGAGACATTGTGGTGGGGACCGATGCCACCATAGGCTGCTGTGTCAGCATTGCTGAGCCAATGGCCTGTCACATCCACTCAGTGTTTATTATGCAGCATTAAGCAAAGAGATTTGGAATGTCAGCGTTCCACTGGCAAATCGTTTCATTTTAGGTATTTTTTTTCAGTGGTTCCTACCAGCTTATAGAAATGGCCTTTCCACAAATAAAAGCCTTGGGCTTTCCATGCACATGTGCACGTGTTGGTTACACGAACAATACCGATGGTGAAAGAGAGTCTTTAGTAAACCATCTTGTGAAGTGCTGCAGCATCACTCTGTGCCGTTACCCCCCCTCCTCCTTTCTTCTCTGACAGCAGCTGAAATGGCAGGGCTTGGGTTGGCCAGGACTTTGCATCATTTATAGCACTGCTGTTAAATGCTGGGCTGAAATGGGTGGTAGCTCAGCTCATTTGCATGATTTAAAATGCCAGCTCGGTTTAATGTAGAGCAGCTGGTATATAGTTAACTCCTTCAGGAGAAAACTTAATACCAGCAGATCGCATTATCTGGGGCTACGCTACATCTACTTTATTTATTTATTCCTTCTCTTTGCTGCTTCCCAGAACATTAGTAGAGGCTATTTCTGTGTTGCCAGGGAAGGGCTTTGCTCTCTGTTGATATCTCTGTATCTTGCAGGGTTCACAAAGGAAGCAATTGGTCCCTCTGTGTAACAAATACTTGTTGTAACTTTCTGTGCATCCACTTACACTGACCTTAGCAGATAGGACTCTAAATTAAGATGTGACATGATGAAGGATGGTGAGATTAGTTGGAAGAGGACAGGTGTAGAGGCCTGGATTACATGGATTACTGTATACTCAATTTCTTAGGGTTAAATTTCAAGGTTGAAAATGGCTAATTCCACAATTATGGAATGTGCCTTGCTATTCCTGTGGGTGCCGTGCCAGCAGGCAAGGTCACTTTGTGAGGTAAAGAGGAGTTGGAGGATCAAAGAATTCTTTCGTTCCCCTGAAATAATTAGTGCAGCCTCAGTGAGAGAATGGAGGGAGCATAATCTTTTAATACCAACCCTTCTCAGAATTGACCTTGTCACAGGCAGATTCAGCTTCTTGCAGAGGAACAGATGTGTGATAGAGTCACTCTTACTGTGTCAGAAATGGAACCCTCTGCCAAAATTCTTTTGCCTTTCCGTGGCTGATGGGCCTCTTATGCCAAAGAGCTCTGAATGTGCCTTTGGATGAGCTGTGGGATACTGTGGCATGAAGATTGGATTTTACAAAGTCAGAGCTTCCTTAAGGTACTTATGGTGGAGCTTTCTCTTGCTCTGAAAATTTTTTATTCTCTGGAGTCAAGATTTGAGCAGAGGTTTCTCATGGAACAGCCATTTCAAATGGTCAGTTCTAAAGACCCTTAGTAGTTTCAAGCATAAGTTATTGAGCTAGAGAAAAAAAAAAAAACAAATGGAATCACAGACTGATTTGGGTTGGAAAGGATCTTAAAGCTCGTCCAGTTCTAACCCCTGCCACGGGCAGGGACACCTTCCACTAGACCAGGTTGCTCCAAGCCCCTGTGTCCAACCTGGCCTTGAACACTGCCAGGGATGGGGCAGCCACAGCTTCTCTGGGCACCCTGTGCCAGCGCCTCAGCACCCTCACAGGGAAGAGCTTCTGCCTAAGAGCTCATCTCAGTCTCCTCTGTCTGTTATGTTCTTTTGACGTGCAGAAATCCTTCAATATTGCATCTGATGTTCAAGCATTTCTATTACACTTTATAAATCTCTGTGTTGGAAGATACCATGTAGTTATTCAGTTGACATCATTGCTGTATTTGGTGTATAGGACGTGAAAGTCACATCAGTACAACAGAAAAGACATGTCTTCCCTCATGAAAAGTGATTATTGTTGTCTTTGTTGTGAAAGGGAAACCACTAAGAAGATGACGTCCTATTATCTTCTTCTATGAATGTAGACAAGATAAATTGCCCTCAGTGATGAACTACTTCATTATTTCATCTCGTGTTGTCCATGTGTAAGATCATTAGCATGCCTGCATGCTGGGGAGGGTTACAGCCCTGAAGTATATAGTCAAATCATTTATGTCATAGTGTATGTATACCATAACTCAGTTGAACATCTGAATGGTTTTGATGTATAACGTGCAAATCATTTCAACCATTTGAGGAAAAGGTTGCTAATGGTTACTCTTAAAAGCAGTAAATTTAGTTAAGCAACGTGTATTTATCCCTTAAATGAACAGAAACCATTTTGTGGGCCAGTTTAGGAGGTTCCATTATCACTGAGGTGGTGAGGTTTAGTAAGTCAGGCACCAGATCGGAACTTCCCAACAGATGATGCTGTTGGTGTTGATCAAGTCTGACTCTGGGCTTCTGGAGCAAGAGCAAATTAGCCAACTCCTCATTTTCACTGTGTGGGTGACTGAGTTAGTAAATCCTCATCGACCATGTCACTTGGGTGCTTCAAGTGTTGTTTGTTTTCTTTTTATAACTACAGGAGAATTTTATTTATTTTAATGCTTTTCCATTGGTTAATATCAACTTTTCAGGGATCCAGGCTTGACTTATTATTTTATTCCTTGCTATTTTCCACCACAGTTTTTTTAAAGTCACAGTTTTTAGGACTTTTCCAACTGGTCAAAAGGTTGGGAAAGCCATTTCCACCAGACTGGACATCCTGTGAAAAAGCTTGAAAGACACGGGCTTGTTTACTGGGGGTATTCAGTCTGGAGAAGAGAAGGCTCAGGTGGGACCTTATCGCTCTCTACAACTACCTGAAAGGAGGATGGAGACAGGAGGTGGCTGGTCTCTGCTCCCAAGGAACAAGTGACAGGACAAGAGGAAACAGCCTCAATCTGCTCCAGGGGAGGTTTAGACTGGAAGATTAGGAACAATTTCTTCCCCAGAGGGTGTTCAGGCATTGGAACAGGCTGCCCAGGGCAGTGGTGGAGTCACCGTCCCTGCAAGTGTTCACAAACAGTGTAGACGAGGCCCTTAGTGCCATGGTTTAGTGGTGGCCTTGGCAGTGCTGGGGAATGGTTGGACTTGATAATCCTAAAGGTCTTTTCCAATTAGGTTGATTCCATAAAACAAATTTTTATGGCACCTTCATTTTGAGCTGTGCCTTTGTGCCAGGAAAGCTTTCAGTCCTAAAAGGGCAGGGAGGATACAGTGGTGAGCCTGTGGGCCCTGAAGACCCGTGGGCCATCAGTGTGGCTTCAGACCAAGTCACCTCCTTGCTTCCTGCTGCAGTTTGTCAGCAGCAACTCTCTTATCTCACAGGTGTTGTGTGGAGATAAATCCTTTATAGTTACAAGCAGCTCAGGTAGAGTGATACCTAGAGCCATGAGATGACCTTAAATAGCTGTGTGACTCTTAAGCATTCATGCTTCAGTGTGATCTGCTTTTTCCTGAAGAAAATACAGTCAGTAAAGAATACTTGAATCAAAACAAGAGATACTTGATTTAAAATCCCTTCCACTCACGTTTTATGGATTTTAATAAAACTTGTGAAGACAGAATGCTCGTCATGACCTCTTTGTTAGGAGAAGCTTCTCAAGTAAAACCAGACAGCATTACCTTTGGCTGTGCCTTCTGAAAACAGCAATGTAATGCTGAAAATAATTTAAGGAGAAGGTAAGAATTGAAGAGCTGCATACTCCATTTCAAATTATAATGAGGAGTTTGTGGGCTGTGGGTTACCATCTGCACTCCACTTCCATGCCATCTGCCCACATGGAGAAAATAGTAGGATGTCCTGCAATTAGAAAGCCACATAACAACCACCAGTTACACATGAAGGCCTTGGGAGATTTGTAATGAAATCCAAGGCTTTGAAAGTACTGCTCTGAAAAGGAAGAGAGGAGTGAAAAAAGAGAAGCTGAGATTTTGGAGGACTGAAAACGGGGATTTTAAGCCCCAGGAATGACATGATTGACTGTGTTAGTAGAAGCAAGGAATCTGCAGAGTGCTAATTCGTAGCATGTAACACAGTCAGCTGGGAACTCTCCGTGAAGGCTGGAATTATGCTAATTTATGCAGTTCACATTGCTACTGAGGTTTAAAAATAGCTTCTTTTCTAGAGAACCAGAGCTACCTTATTGCTGCATGTGGCGAGGCGGCTTTGCGTTTGGCTTTGCAAATGTTACCAGGTTGAACACAGACCCAAACCCTACCTACGTGGTCCTCTTCTGTGGAGGTCCAGCTTGATTATACAGCATTGCACTGCTTCCAGTCAAGAGTCTGGAAGGAAAATATTAGTCCTCTGGCATCCAAATGGCACAAAAGCGTTGGTGGATACTTTGAATAGCTGTGGTGTTAGGCCTGAGGCTGAATGCCCAAAAGAATAGCTCAGATTAAAGGGTGTTTTGGGTTTCTTGGCATCTGGTTTTGTTTTGCAGAGCCTTTCCCCTGTGGCTAAAGATGTCTGGTGCTTTGTAATACATCAGTAGGTATTTGCCTCGCCTTCTACCACTCTACACATCATTGTTTTCAGTCCTTATGGGTTGTAAGGAACAAAAAGAGAGGGGGGAAAAAACCTCCGTGTATTAGTTATGATTAAAACCAATTTTCAAGTTGTCATATTTGAACTGAATTTCCAAAGAGTGTGGGTGAAAGTGTGAAATAACAAGCATATCACAGCTGGAGTCAGTGGGTAATTTCTTATTCTGATTTCTTATTTTAAATTCTGAAAAAGCCAGAATATATCTTGCAGTCAAAGTCATAACTTGGCTTAATGAATAAAACTGCAGACAATACTGGAACTGGGTATAAAGCCTGAAGCAACTTGGGACAGAAAGTCCTGTTTTGCAGCTTGCATTTGAAGAGCTGTTCCTCTAATGAGATGATGGCAATGGGTTTTGCCTACCAGAAGAGAAATCCTTTACACCCTAAGGATGAATGCGCTCGGTTTTGCATGTCCACAGTGATGGGTAGAAGACAATATAATATAATATAATATAATCTCCTTCCCTCCTTTTCTTCCACCACCTTCTGTTGTCTTCACAGTTCCTTTCCAAGTCTTAGGGTAGAACTTTTGATAAGGTTTTTAACGCTTCCACGCCTCTCCTAGTTGTGGGCATGCCTTAACATTCTGCAGCTGACTGCTTTTCTTTCCCTCCCAGTCAGATAACTCAGCCCTTCCTGACAGATGTGGCTCTTGCTCATCAGCCTTAAGAAGCTGTGCATGGGAGCTGGGTGCTTCCCTTCTGCTTCCCGGTGCATCTCCACAGCAGGGAAAGTCAGTGTTAGAGCATGGGGTTGGGCTGGAAAAAGTGGGAGACTCCAGGTAGGAGTTCCTCCAAGGTCTAATTTCTCTTCTAGATCATTGTACTGCATAGAGCTGGCAGGGGTTTATGGTTTATTGTGTGCATCTAAATTGGTTAATATTTTGCAGGTGAAACAACACACAGGAGGGAGATTGTCTATGTCAGGTATCTGTTTAAAAAGAATCAGTAGTTAGTGTTTTGTTCAAATTCTTCCTCTAACTCAGCTCAGGAAGGGCAGATAACCTCTAAAGGAGACCCGGGTGTTCATGCCATCCCTTCAGTAGCTAGTGTGGTAAGAGAGATGGGTGTGGATGGATCTCATTTAACTGAAAAATCTTAGTAGAGAGCAGTGGCTACAATGCAAGTTGTTCAAGGTGTGCTTTAGGACCACATAAAATGGTTTCTGACTGGGTCAGTGAGCGCGGGCCAGCAGCGTGGCTGGTAGGGAGAGAGGGCCCTGTTGATCTTTGTGGTGCTGGAGGTGGTCTGAAGTCATCCAGCACTTGGATCAGCCTCTAAGTAAGTCTGAAAAGCAGGTGTAGATCAAAGACTATGATTTTTGCCCACCTCATCATCATTCCAAGTGTGATTCTGGAGAGGTCAGATCAGAGATGTGACTTTAGATGTGTATTTACCCAGGAATATGTCCTTCGTACAGCTCAGTTTAAAAACCAGCAAAAGCCAAATCCCGCAGATTTGTTAACTAAACTGCCTGAGAAGTTCAGAAACAGTATTCCTGGGATGCTGGATGAGGCCAGATTGCTTTTTGGTTTACAGTGTCATAATCTAGTGTGATGTCTGCAACTCTGCTTGCGTATGCATGGGAATTCATTTCCATACACCATGCCTCCCCTGTGTCTTGATCAACCTTACACAAAATAAGTAGTAAAATCAGACCATTGGGTCCTAACTCGCCTATATAGAAAACTTATTGAAAGCTGAGGAATATAAGCACCATTTTTGATCAAGCTTTCTTTCCAGATTCAGGCTTGGTGTATTTCTGTTGCTCTCAGGTTATCAAAAAGCATCTTCTTTTCCTGTTTTTCCAGATGCTATGTGTTTTGGGGCATGTTTGGGCACATGTAGTGTATGGATAGTGAATTAGTAGTGTGTTGCATGCTATTACCTGAAGGTATATATAGTGTAGTTTCGTAAGGAAGGTGGAAAACAGAAGTAATGGTGTCCTGTAGTAGCAGAAAATGAAGTGGCTTACAGGTAATGGGAGATTCAGGGCCATATCTAACCTTCTCTGAACCAAAAGCCACTGAAGAGGGGTCAGTTTGCAGAAGTAAGGGGATGTAATGGACAGCCTGCATGAGGCAGTGATGCCTCCTGCACAGAAAGAACAGCATTTGCAAGCTTGGAAGTGGTCATTCATAGACTGTTGGGAGCTATTTAGGTTAGACTCAATCCTAGGAATTATTAAATAGGAATAGCTGTGGGGATTCTTTTTGTTCTGCATGGCTAATCTGACACAGAATTTGCTAGCAAATGAGAAGCTTGGGATAGGGAAGGGAGAAGGGTAGTAAGCAATTCCTGCACTTGGCTGGGCTGCGATTGCCACCTGGTGGTTTTGGACAAACCGAACAACTATTGGGTATCAATTAGAATTATTAAAGATACACTTTTATTATAGATAATTCTTTCAACGAGGAAATAAAAATCCTCTGTATTTTATGGCCAGCGTTTATTTTGGGCATAGACAATGCTGTAAAAACAGAACAATAATTGAACTTTTCTTTGAGCATCGTTGGATTCTGAACAGCAGCAAGTTTTGGGTGGAGCTGGTTGCAATGTGTCAGAGGTGATTTGTGTGGTCACCCGTTTGGAGAAGAGGAATAAAAGAGTAGCTGGGAGTAGCTGTTCCTGGTAGGACTTGACCTGCCCAAGCTGGTGTTTGTGGTGGAAGCTTTGCCTTGGAGTGGAGACTCCAAAGTGTGGAGAGACTTTGCTCTGACTGGGGGGGTGGAGGGCAGTAGTTACCACTCCATAGCTGCTGTCACCCTGGTACAGCTGAGGCCGTGACAGGCCAGTGGTTAGTGTTTTAATTTCTTTTCATTGATCCCCAGACTTAACTGCATCAGGTTTAGTACCAGTGGCCAGCTTCAGCAAGCACCTGATTGCCTTTGGATGACCTGACATAAGTACTTGTGTGGCTGGAAACCCATAAAATAAGTATGATTTGTGAATTCAGAATCTGCCTGTCCTGATGCAGGCAAGATTCTGTCCTGATACAGGGTGACAGGACAGAAATCAAATGGGAGGTATCAAGATGTCCTCCTGGCTGCAGAGCATCTCCATCAGGAATGCACTGTGATTTGGTGGCATATGGAAGCAGTTAATAAGCATCTCTGAATTGCTTCAGCATGGTCCAGTCACTGCATTACCAGGGCAAATTAGATTTCTGTAAGTGATTAGTGTCTTATCTTGCTTAAATTAGTGGATCATTATCAAATTATGACTTTTTGCACTTAATGTGACTTAATTGTCCTTTCATTATATAGAGCCTTATTGCAATCCTTTTAGTAGGGGAATACAGATTAAGTTATAGCTACCAAGAAAAAAGGAAATGCCTGTTCAACCCCTCCTGTGGAGTGACAAAGCCACACTCTGTAGCTCAATCTGTAGATACTCTGTCTATAAAACATCTGCATCTGCTGGAGTATTTCAGGGCTTTGTCATGGTTTCCAGTGAAACTCTGGCATATGTTTTGTGCTATGAATCTTTCAGGCAGCTCTTGGAAGCTAAGGTCATCTTTGTTGGGTATGGAAATCTGACCTGACCTGTAGGTCTGACCTAAATGTCTCTTTTCCTCTATTGTAGCTGCCATGTACTATGCTACAAAATCTCTTTATTTCAGAGAAAAATGTAAATCTATCACAAGCAATTCCTTGGGATTTGGGCTGAGAAATTCAATACGTTGTTAGATCTTTCAGAATGAAGGAAAATAATTTTAAGAGGGAGGAATAAAGTTCTTGAAGCAGCTATATTGTCCTTGTATTATTTTTGTGTTTCCAAAGAAGCATTCCAGGACTTTATGTTTCAGAGGCAACAGATCCCATAATACAGTCAGAATCAAGTGGACCAGCTGAATGGCCCATGGCACCCCAGCAGGGTGACAGAGCAAGTCTGTCCTGGCAGCAGAACAGATACAAGGACTTGGACTTAATATAATGGCTCTTAAGAGAGTTGTGTGGGTCATTTGTAGTAATTTTGACTTTTCTTCCCCACTAGCAAAGTCCTTTCCCCATTTCTTTCACCAATACAGTTAATTAGGCAGAGTGCGCTGATTTTACAGGACCCGGAAGATGTCTGAATAGTTTGCCTTGTGTTCAAAGTCTCTTCCCTCACCGATATAAAATGCAGATTTCACTTGGCTCTTTGAAGCCACTACCCCACTGAATTTTTGGCTGCAGGGGATCGCCATCGTGACTAGAAAGTATAGCTATTTTGTAACTTGCTCTTCTGCATTATTACTAAGGTTTTTTTGATTTCTAGTCTTATTAGCAGTAATCAGTTTTGCCTAGAAGCAGTTATAGCAGCAGGAAGCAGGGCAGTTTTTGTCTGTCAGTTGTCAACAATTTCAGTTATTAATATACCCTGAAATAGAAGCCAGACCTTATTTCTCATGTGTGGTGGTTGGGTTTTATTTGTTGCTTTTTTTTTTCTTTCTGCTTCGTATGTGCCTAATCCTTACAGTACTTGGAAAAAGACCTGGCAGTGTTCAAGGCCAGGTGGGATGGGGCTTGGAACAACCTGGTCTAGTGGAAGGTGTCCCTGCCCGTGGAAGGGAATTGGAACTGGATGAGCTTAAAGAACTCTTCTAACACAAACCATTCCATGATTCTATGATAATATTCAGATAGACATGTTTTCTCAGTGTAACCCTCAAGATATGTTTCTTGCTTCCTCTCACAATAAATACTAATGTAGCTTACCTGGGAATGAGCATTGAGGTTTATTATTTAGCTAACTTATACAATAACTAAAAAAACCCCAATATTTGGTCACAACTAGCACATTTTAGGATATTCAAAGCATAGTTCGACAGTTTTAAAATCTGTTAAATAGCTTAAAAGCAGTATTAGTATCACCTCCTTAGGGCATGTTCTGATACCAGTGAAAGAATATTTAATAAAAATAAGTAGTGTTTGATTTTATGTAATAAACCAGGTCTGATTCTCTTCTGCCTTGCAGCTGATGTCCTTGATAGTTACACAAATTGAATATGAAGGTGAAATAGTAAGTTACATGGTCAAACTTCAAGGCAGAAAAGAGTCATATCTTAGGTGGATTATTTTTTTAATCATTATATTAAGCTACATTCAGAACAGAGCAGTAATGATGTTAGTACTAAGGTATTCAGCTAGTTAGACACCCGAGCAATGTGAACTAGTGCAATTAGGGGGAAAACCACTGCCTTGTATTATAATACGACTTTATGACTAAAAACCTATTTACTGTTTAAGTGAACCCCAGACAAAATGCTGATGTTACATTCTTGGAGAAGCATCTCACATCGGTGTTGATAAACAAGTTATCTTAGTAAATGCTAATTCCTTTGTTCAAATCAGACTAGGCTGCATATCATAATCTAGATTCAGCCAGCGTGGGGAGTGAATCAAAGTAATTAGCACTTTCTTTGCCACTGTTGTGTAAATATAGAGCAACGTTTTTTAATGTGATTTGAAATGGGCTCGGAACAGTAGTAAAACTCTTTTTGCCATTCCTGGGGTCAGGATGTGCTCTGTTCACTAGTGCAATATAAAGTGAACTCAACAAAATGCTGCTGGTTGTTTACAGCGGAGCCTGTTGTAGCTTCTTTCTATTTAGTCACTTTATCATACTTTGAGATACAGAAAAGTAACAATGCCAGTGAGCCGTGGAAGTTATCCTTTAATTATGATAATATATGGGAAAATATGATTAAATTTAAAATCTATATTCATAGCTATGCTGTTTTACTAATCCACCAAAACCATGAACCTACTTGATTAACCTTTACAGTAGAATTGTTGTGTTTATTTTCAAAGTAGCGATAATCCCTTTAGAAGACCAGAAGCATCAATTTAGCATCAACTTGAGTGACTAGAAGAGCTTTGCTTTGAGAAAAGTTGTTTCCAGGACCCCTACCTAGGCAGCTCATCAGTTGTTTACCCTTTAGAGAAATGTCTTTTAAAGCACTGAGAACATGTTGAGATTTGGCTGTATACATCCAGCATCATGAATTAGAATCTGCATTTCCATTTGCTAAAGCCTAAAGCACTCCTTCATGATAAATATCTCTCCCTTTCTTTCTGTCATTAGCATTTCTGCTTCTGTTCTCAATCCCCTTCAGCCTGCAGAGCAGCCAAGTTATGTCTTTAGCTGATTTGTAGCCTGCTGCAACCTCTTTTGAGCTTGCAGCTATCTCAGTGTTTTCTTAATTGACAAGATTGATGGGTTGAAAATTGAGACAGAAGTTGAAAGCGTTTCAGATATTCTCAAAGAGCGAAGTGTGGAAATTAAGGAAAAATTGTTTTCCGCTCATTGGACTTCTCACATATTGTTTAAAAAAATCTCAAGAAACAACCATGAGGAACAGGGAAAAACATGTGGTAAGTACAAATTCCTTGTTGCTTTTGCTGTTCTCAAAGTGCCCCTCTGCGTGGGCAGTAGCACAGGGGAAACTCCAGCTTCCCAGAAGTGCAGTGAGCCACGGGGAGGCTGGCAAAGAAGGCAACAGAAAGCCAGCTGGAAGTGGGACGCAAAAGAGCAGAAGGAGCCCAGACAACTGCAGAGAGAAGTTTTTGCTTTGACGGGCTGATCTTTTAAGATGTTAACATATTATGGAACTACAACATGTTTCACTACCCTGCGAAACTTTCAGTTACTCTGCATCTTGTATGCAGTTACAACACTGCTTTTATCTTTGGACTTCAAGTGATTATCAAAAGAGACATGCATTGTGCTCTGTCATTAAGGAGCTAATTATTTAGTTCCTTGTATTTTATTTTATTTATTTGTAATGTCAAATGAGTGCTCTTCTGAGTGCAGCCTGCCATACCACTGTGACATGCACATCTAGTGTTTCTCTGTGCAAAGAGAAAGAATCGGTGCATTCAACTCTAGAGACTATAGGAGTGCAGAGGAAGAAGAAATCATTTTTATAATCATGTCAAGTAACTGTGGTTTTCACAACAGTATTGTTTGTGTTAAAAAAAACCAAACCACAACAACCCACGTGTTTCTCAGTTTCTCACTATAATTTCTTAGCTCAGGTAAAAGGTTCACTGGGGATACAGAAAGCTTATAGGGGAGCTTTTTGAAATCCTTTTTGGTTGGGCTGTTGAATGAAGTGTGAATTTGAGTGGAGGGCCATAGCATCCTTTTTGCCAGTTTAAGCATCCCTAGCACAGGACCAGGGTTCTTCCTCTATTTCCATGTCATAGGCTCATGGAATGGTTTGGGTTGGAAGGGACCTTAAAGCTCATCTAGTTCCAACCCACTGACACGGGCAGGGACACCTTCCACTAGACCAGGTTGCCCCAAGCCCCTGTGTCCAACCTGGCCTTGAACACTGCCAGGGATGGGGCAGCCACAGCTTCTCTGGGCACCCTGTGCGAGCACCTCAGCACCCTCACACGGAAGAATTTTCAGTTCATGTGTCTAGTTATTTATAATGTGTGGGCTTTCAAAACCAAATGTTGTGCAGCAGCTGGGAATGTGCCTGTCTCGAGTTACAAGCTTGCACCAAGACCTTTCCTTCATCTGGTGGCTTGATGTTTTGGGTAGGAGATGAGATCTACCCCATCTCTGCTGTCCTTGGCAGTGTGGGTCCTTGACCAGCACTCTTCCAGAGTAAGAAGTATTTTTCATGAAAATGTAGACTGCTTTTCATAGCCTATGCTTGTATCTCTTAATTATTGCCTTCAGGGGACTGGTTATGGCTCATGACTGAAATGGAGATGATGCATCCCTGCAGACACCATCTGTGTCTTAGAGGTTGGGGAAGGGAGCGAAGGGAGGGCAGCATAAACAATCAAAACTGAATGGGATGACCCTATTCATCCATTAACATTTTTTCCTGCCATCGTCAAAAAGCTTGGAACAAGCCTGGCTGTTGTACTTGTTTAGTGTTGCAGAAACAGGTTCAGAAGGCACTGATAGAAACTGAAGCATGAGGAGCACAGCCTCACCTAGAAACTTCTGTGGATGTCAGGAATAATTCTTTGAAATCTAATTAGTCAGGGAGACTTCTTTGAAATCAAATTAGTTGGAAACACTGTGATTATGGCACTTCAATCAGTAGTAAATTGACTACAGCATTTACAGGCCAACTACTCTATGGATTCAACCCTAAACGTACCCTTTGAGTTAGTACAAGTCCCTTTATATGTATGTCATGGTTTAAGCCCAGCCGGTAACTCGGAACCACGCAGCCACTCGTTCACTCCTCCCCTTTCTTCCTCCCCCCGCTCCTGGAGGGATGGGGAGGCGAATCGGAGGAATGTAACTCCCACGAGGTGAGATAAGAGCAGTCCAGTAACTAAGGTATAATACAAACCACTGCTGCTACCAATAATAATGATAAGGGAAATAACAAGGGGAGAGGACACAACCGCTCACCACCCACCGACCGATACCCAGCCCGACCCGAGCAGCGATCTGGGCCTTCCGGGTGACTCCCCCCAGTTTCTATCCTGGCCATGACGTGCTGTGGTGTGGAATAGCCCTTTGGGCAGTTTGGGTCAGGGGTCCTGTCTCTGCTTCCTCCCGGCTTCCCCTCCTCTCTGGCAGAGCATGAGACTGAGAAAGTCCTTGGTCAGAGTAAACATTACTGAGCAACAACTAAACCCATCGGTGTTATCAGCGTTGTTCCCAGGCTGAAAGTCAAAAACACAGCCCTGCACCAGCTACTAAGAAGGAGAAAAAATGACTGCTGGAGCTGAACCCAGGACAATGTATTTCTTTATGTATGTATGCATGCATAATTCAGAATATACATTTCAGCTGAAACCTACAATGTGGGCCATTTTGTTCACAGAATTTTGTGCTCTTGAGTTAGCCACTGCTTCATTTAAGTTCATGGACATTATAAAGGGAAAGATTTTGACAAAAGGAACTGGTGGATGCCAGTTCTTCTCAAGTGTTTCAGGTAGCTAATCAAGGCTTGGAGTAACAGCTATTTGTAAATTTAAGTCTTAGTGTGTGTTCTTTCATGGGATGGGTCCCAGAAGTTTTGGTGAGGCCTCCTTTGTTTAGTACTGAGCACCTTTACCTACAGACCATCATTTGAACACTTTTTCGTACTGATGTGCATCTGCTTACAAAGGATTGCTTAATTTGAAGTAATTGTTGGTCATAAGGGCACTTAGGGAAAAACTCAGCAGAAACAGAGCAAATAACCCTTTATCTGGCTGTATTTAATCTTTCTATTAAAATAACCTGCATCAAGACTTAGACTCAACTCTACTAAGTCAATCTATTTTTGTTTGATAGCATTATTAAGTATTTTTTTCTACAGAGATGTTTACCAATAGTTTTCAGACTTTAAAAGAGGCTGCTTTCATGCAAATTTTATTGAGTGTTACCCCCTTGGAGAAAAAAGCTTCATTCAAGGAAGTACTTAGTCACTAAATAACTTTCTGTGCACTGTATGCATGTATGCATAGCTTTTGATTGCAGATAGAATGTTCTGTTATGGATGTGCCTGTGCGAAAAGCAGATGGTAGCTCAGGCTATGCAGCTGGAGAAGGTTCTCTTCACGAATGCTTATCAGTATCTTGAAGAAAATCTTTTCCTCTGCCCTCACTGATCTAAGAAGGAAAGCAGAGGTTTCACTGCATTTGTGAAATGGCAAGAAGCTTAAACAATGTTGTGCTTCACTAGTACTTTAATTTTAGAGAAGATAGTTATGTTTTCCATCTTCTTTTATAAATACAGTTTCACTGATGAGTTTTAGTTCTATATCTCTTTAGTTCAAGTGGCCATACAACATATTTGAAGGTTTTTAATCCTGTGTAACCAACTCATCCTTTTACAGTCAAGTCTCTGGCCTGTGAAGGCAGCCACAGAGAGTTGCTAAAGGAAGAGGAGAGCTCCTTGGCCTCTTTCTTTTGGCTAGTAGAATAGGGCTCTAAGGATGGATGGATGGTGCATATGGGTCATGAAAAGGCATGGAAATTATGAGATCTAAACATCTTTGGTGCATTATATCACTGTAGAACAGTGTCTTTGGAAGAAGCTGTTTGTCCATGCTGTTCCTCAGCATCCTATTCCTTCAGTTGTTTAAATCTTGCCAAATCTCTCAAATTTGTATTCTGTGCTTTTTACATGTTGGGAAACCGGTTACAGGGCATGTCAGTTCACAGAGCTTGTACTACCTTCAGGTAGGCATAATCCAAAGATAACACTGCCTTAAGAGATTTTTGGAGCAGGATCTGTTAAAGGTTTCTTTGGCAAAGATGACCCCTGGCTTATTGTCCTTTTCAGGTCATTATGAGATCAATTTCTAATGATTTTGCTTTTCAGTTGCTGTACTTCTCTAGCAGTGTTGTGTTACGGCAAAAGCCAGCAGGAAAGGTACCCTTTTTAATTTCTCACTTCTTTTTTTTGCTTTGGCTGTAATGAAGAAACAAATACCTGCCTTGATTAAAGGGAATAACCCATTAAGTTTTAATAGTGAGTGGTTGTGGGGATTTATTAATATATGTAGAACAGCATAATGTGTTTGGTGATATTAATGCTTGAGTAAGAGGTTTTCTCCTTTTCTCTCAAATAACTGATCAGAGTGGATACAACTGAATTGCTTATTTATCCCCTCAGCTCAGGGAGACAAATAAGATTTAATTGTGTGAGTGACACTGCAGACAGTACAAAATATCCCATCTGGAAACTCCTAAAGAGTCAGCAAATGCTGTTGTTAACTATGTCTTCATGTGCGCTCTTGGGTAGCAAGCACAACTAGGAAGGTGCTGAGGCCCCGGCACAAGTTGCCCAGAGAAGCTGTGGCTGCCCCATCCCTGACAGTGTTCAAGGCCACCTGGTCTAGTGGAAGGTGTTTCTCCCTGGGACAGGGGGTTGGAACCGGATGATGTTGAGGTCTCTTCCAACCCAAACCCCTCTGTGATTCTATGATTCTACTCAATACAAGGTATCTTACCTGCTTGTTTAGAAAACATTTAATTCAGAGGCTGCTGTTCAACACCATTTGGAGAGCTTTTGTTGAATAAGGATTCTTGTTTAGCAGCTGTTATGATTCTGTGACCGTGTTTCCTCTTCTCTCCCACGTTATACATAGGAAAAGATTGTTACCGACAGCTTCAAGATTTTTTTAACCAGTGTTTTAATCTTGTAGGCATTTGCATTTTGTAAAGCATATAAGGAAAACCCATGTGGTTATTGGCATTTAGTAAAAGTAAATTAAAATCCAGCTTTCAATGAATAGAAAATTTGAGTATTTTTGAGCAAAATGCGTGGAAGAGCAGTAATAAAATTTTCTAATAATACCTTCATTTTCTAGCTAAAAAACATAACAAAGTGTTGTGTGATTAAAAAGCAAAAGTAATGGGTAAGTCCAAGAGGGTGACTTTGTTCAATAACTGCAGGGCGAGCTGTTAGCACATATATTTTTCATAGGCAAACAATGGCTTATTAGTGAACGGATTTCCCCAAGCTTTCTTTATAGTAAGTGGTGTCCAGACAATAACTGCATGCACTGAGTTCATTCATAATGTCTCCAACACCTGTTTCCTCCTGTTTTCCCAACGGTTTTATTTGGGAAGTGTTGGGAACTGGAATGATGTCTCATTAGAGTGCAGGGTATGTGGGGACACACATGTTTCTCTGTCATTGAAGACTCACTGGTGAATAACAAGAGTAACGTTGAGCACTTTAGCAGGGATGTTTAGATGCCCATTAGAGCTGTAAATCGTGTCCTTTTCCAAGGTTCAACTTGGTATCGTCTCTATGTCATCATGTACATGTTGTCAAAGTTCATAATAAAGATTTCTAGATACCCCTAATGCTCTATGGTTAAAGAATTCAAATACAAGCAGATATCCCATCCTTGTTCTCTTTTGAAATTGGACATTGTATGGGAAAGGCATCTCCAGATGTGTCAGCAAAGCCAGGGCATGCGAATCAGGGAAGAACCACCCCTGTGACACTGCCAGGGGCAAGAGGTCACACACGGATTTTACTGACTTCAATCCCAACCTTATCTCTTTCACTCTGTTGAGGGAGCCTAAAAGAGAGATAGGAGGATGAAAGGCAGCTCCAAAGTCTTACTTTTTAATGGAAGACATAAATTCCAGTTACACCTGGCAATGCTATCAGAACTCAGGGAATCTTAACCTAAACCAAGGCTGGCTTAGGAAAATCCGTTAAATAAAAGCATCTAAAAGCAACACAGATTTTAATTAAGGATATGAATTAATTAAAAAAGCAATTGGGGGGCACAGAACTTAGACTTTAACCTCAGGAGCTTTGCTTCATTAATATTTCAGACTGATTAGATGTGAGTCTGTGTTGGACCATGAGGGATAAAATACTCCAAATCTGAGCCATGCTCCGGTTAAGGTACAGATGGCAGACTGTATTCAAAGAGGCGAGACTGGTTGACTGAAGAGTAATTAAAGCCTATGTCCTTCCATCCATAGCTGGCCTTTTTGTAGCTGGACCCCTCTTTGAGGTACAGATTTGGATCTACCCTCTGTCCTGAGCACTAAAGCAGCATAAAAAGATCCCAAAGATGGGAGTTTTCCCCTGCAGTGGTAGGCAAGAACCTGCCGTTTTCTGAGGCATCTCCTTTGCTTCTCGTACTCTCTGATTTTGGTGCCAGGTTGAGGGATGAATGGAAACATTTGGCTGCTCCAACTGGCAGAACAGATCAACAACCTTTTAAGAGGCTTAAGAGATGTCTGAGGCTACCCTGACTTGTGCTGTGAGTTGTCTCGGCCCTTTGTAAGGACCCTAATCCTGCAAGTGTAAAGCTCCTGAGTCTCCCTTGGTTCTTTGTCTGAAGCTGGTGTGGCTTTTTGAAGCACAGCACAGTCTTGGTGGTGTGATGTTTAGCCAGATGCCAGCAGGAGAATTGGGAAAGGCATTGCCATGTTTCCACTGTGTCAGCAGCAGGGAAGGGACAAATTGAAGCTCGCTGAGGAGCATGCACTACTCTGAGGTGCTGGTAAGATGCTTTTACAAAATTCTTTTGGCCTCACACCCAGGCTTCTCCCTCCAAGTAAATTCATTCATTCATTCTTCCATTCATTCATTCTTTCATTCATTCATAGGTCTGTCAGTAGGTTATTGTGTCTGCCTGTGACCCTCCCCAAGACCATACATCTTATATTCAAACCCTCAAATGGGCTCTGATCTTCTTCTCTTTTGAATAGTGGGGGAATGACCTTTCAGCAGGAAA
>NW_009914236.1:90536-90943 GCF_000696875.1 Nestor notabilis
CTGGGAGGATTTGGCTGTGCAAGGGTTTTGGTCCATGTTGGCCTGAAGTGAAAGAACAAGAGTTCTTTATTCTCAGGAAGGGATTCAAATTTTACTTCTATGGTTCCAATGGAACCTGTATGCGTGAAGTCTTTTCAACATCCAGCTCTTTATCTACTCGTAGCTATTCAAGCTACCAAAATTGGTTGGGGGATTCTTTTTGCGATGAAGGAAAATTATTATTGTTTGTTTCAGTAATTATCTTTTCTTCCTTATCACTTAAAAATAGTCAGAAATTAGAACAATCGAAGACTTGAAGCTTAAAATCCAAGTTGTAAAAGCATAACTGTTAGGGAAAAGACTTCAGTAAGAAGATGGATGCATTAATTTTTTTCTTCTTCTTTTGTTTCTTAATTTATTTTATAATT
>NW_009914237.1:0-7207 GCF_000696875.1 Nestor notabilis
TTATTGATGATAGGCGCTAATCATGCAACAGATTCCCCACATAAATCAAGAGGCAGGAGAAAATCAAGTTTCTTCACACTGAGGTCATTCGCCCCCCTCCCAAGCGCCACGGAGGAGAGAAATACAAACTCTTTCCTCCTGCTATTAATACCGCCCCTCCCGCCAGCCCCGGCGAGGGGGGCCGGGGGTGCGTTTGAAATCACAGCTTTTGTTCCATCAGCTGAATCGCGTGTTTATAGAGCTAATTACTGGGTAAGTTCTGCAGTGACGGCCTTGATTTGTGGGCTCTCACGTGGTTCCAACAGGGATCCTGTGGAAAAGGCTTTTCACTCCCTCCCTCCGCAGCCCTAGCGCACAGCAGGGGTCAAGCAATGGATCGTGCACGCTGTTAAGTGACAGCTTCAAGTACCTCAAGGGTGCTAATCCACCAGGAACCTTTTTTTCCCATCCTATCTGTATCACGCTGGAAATGGAAGGCACTTCTCTGCCCTCGCTGCTGTCACTCTGCTCGAGTGTGAACGGGACAAATTTAGCCCTGGTTCCATGTCAGATGGCACAAACCCAGCCTCACGCTGCTGCTCACTGTGGTGGCTTTCTGCTGGTGGCATGGGGCCAGCATCACTCAGAGACTGGTGCGAGGGCGCGGGGTGCATGTTGGCCTCCAGCAAGTGGTACCCACCATCACACCGAGCTTGCATCCCACATTTTGAGATGCTGAGCTCTCGTTGTCACAGGCCTGGAGGGTGGGAAGTGGATGGGGTTATGGCTGTGTGAGTGTGAGGAGGGGGTGACCCCAGCACTCCCACACTCAGCTCCCATTACATCTTATGGACCTAAAGAAAAAAGTGGGTTTTCTCTTGTTAGAGCCCTGCTGCTTCGCTGGGGTAAAACACCCCCTTCCCAGGGGAAGAAAAGCACCATGTGTGACCCCAAGGTGATGGTGATGCTCCTCGCGTGGTGCAGGAAAACCCAGCACCATGTCATGCTCTCTCACCTCCATCCTTCCATCAGCGCAGCTCCCACAGCACAACATGAGCCTGTTACTAATCCAGGTCACATTTTTATTGCTGAAGCTTTACACTTCATGATTCACGTCCCTCCTCCCACATCTCTCCCTGTGCCTCTCTGCTGCGTGGTCAGTGATGGCTAAATTAGCCCATCATTATGGCCCAGGATCTGAAACATGCTGGCTGCTCACACCGCAGGCAGGACATGCAGCCACGCACGGTGGCACTTGAGATGTGCCACTGGAGGTCAGGAAAGCAGCTCAGCCTTTTGTCATTGCTTCTTTAACCTACAGTCTCCAAATCATGAGCCCCAACGTGCTCATTAGCCTCTAGAATGATGTGTTCGTCACAAAAATGGTTAATTTGCTCCCCAGTGTGCCTCATACAAAAAGAGGAGCCAGCCTTTGAAGGCAAAGCTTTTATCCTTTTCAAACACATCCTCAAGTTATCAACTTCAACACAACATCAAGGCCAGCTTTTGTTGGAATAATTTAACACTAATAGTTCTCGAATGCTGCCACCACTCTTGTTAGAGAGCTGTCACTGGCTGCAGAGACACGTGTGGTTCAAAGGCAGCGCCAGCACCCAGCCAAATGGGGCTTGGCTAAAAAAAACCCTCTTTTTCCCCCTTTCTGGAAGGTGGTTTGGAGCGCTGGCTGGGATGGCAGCAGTGGTGTTGGCAGCAGTCACCTCCCAGTTAACACCAGTTACAGCGCTAAAACATCCTGTCACAGGCAAAGGAGCTGGACTGATGAGCTGCACCCCAAAGAACAGTAACTGCAGTGTTCACGGAGGAAGAACCAGTGTTGGTGATGGCTGATGCCTGCCTCTGGATTTCAGAGAATCATGGAATGGTTTGGGATGAAGGGACCTTAAAGCTCATCCAGCTCCAACCCCTGCCACGGGCAGGGACACCTTCCACTGGAGCAGGTTGCTCCAAGCCCCTGTGTCCAACCTGGCCTTGATCACTGCCAGGGATGGGGCACTCTGCATTTTAGTATATGGCTCTGGTAGCTCCTGGAGAAACTCTCCCACCACAGCAGGACATCTCCAAGCCAGCCCTCAGCCTCAGTTTACCCTTCTTTAGCTGCTGGAGAGCTGGGATTCAAACCCACCATAAGACAGGCTGCCCTGGGGCACCTTGGTGCCTCCCTGTGCCACTGCAGCTCCTGCCACCTCACAGCATTGCCCAGCCTCCTCTTGCCATGGCCAGGAACATATCCACCCGTGCACTGCGGCGCCCAGGCTGGGAGAACATGTCAATGAGGAGATCACCAGGATCAGGAGAAATAACAGTGGCATTTCAGAGCACACCCCACTCAAGGGATGCTCTTCCACACAGCCCCATCCACAAACCTGCTGGTGCAGAGCATGGTGGTGCTGAGGCTCGCACCCCTCGGCATGGGAACACCTCCTGCTCCCTAGTCCCCACAAGGCCCTGGGCAGGGGTGTTTCCCCCCATCCCTGCTGTGCCAAACCTCTCCAGCTGCATTGGGCTGGCTCCAAGGTGGAGCAAACCCTGGGTTCCCCAGCTGTAGGTGCCTCACCATGTCGCATGTTGGGTTTGGCTCCCGCAGCAGAACAAGAGGAGCTGGCCCAGCTGAGTCAGAGCTATTCCTAGGTGAGCGCTTCAATAATTCAGTGATGGTTTATTTCAGAATCTAATTATTTTATCATTTATTTATTGGACTAAAGAGAGCTCTCTGCACGGCAGGATATAAACCCCTGATTCCTCCTGCCTCCCCCTTCCCTTCCTCACTTGGCTCTCACATTCCCACGCTTCCGTGCATTATCAAAGGTGACACATTCCCAACCCCACTTTTCCCCTTTTGTTTCCCCTTTTCCTTTTCCTTCAGTTGCTGATCATTGGGAAACAAAAAAGCAGGAAAAGACCCAGAACCACAAACCCAAATGATGTCAGCACAAGACTCCACAACGTCGAGCATCCCTCTTGATGCACAAGTATGTGTGTGTGTCCACAGGAGCAAAGGCTCACACACTGATTTCTTCATTCTACTTCTCCTCAAGACTCCTTTTCTAGTCTGAAAAAAGAGCAAAACTTCCATCATCCCCACCCAGCCCCCGTGTCAAGTCTCTTGGCTGCAACCGCAAGACACCTCCCTGATACGGGGCTCAAACATCACTCAGTGCCACCACGTTGTCTTCAGGCACGGGCTCTGCTCATACGTTATCACACCTAATTCACCCTTTTCAGGTTTAACCAGTAATTTTGCTTTTGGAAGGGAAAAAAAACCAAAACAAACCCCAAACAAAACAACCAACAAACCCAAGTGTGGAAAGGGGAAAGTCATCCCGAGCAAGAAACAGCTACAAAAATGTGCAAACCAGAATGAAAACGACACTTGAGCTTTAACATCACATCATTAGCAAGATATTTTATCATGCAATTCATCTGCCTACCTACCTGCTTCCCAAACCACAATGTTCCCCTCAGAGTTCTGTTCCTCTTTTGCAATGAACCATAAATTACATGCTGACAGCTTTAATTTGTGCAAAGTATGCCTGGTTGCTTCTGGCACAAGCAGCCGGCTGCTATAATAAGGTCAATATATATTCATTGTCGCATTGCTTGATGTGCCAGATAACACAAAAATGCAGAAATGTGGTAGTTTCTTTGGGGCTACAAAGTGGGAATGATAGAAAGCTACGAACGCTGCATCTCATCAGGGCATTGCGAGCAGTTGGCTCATCATTTATGCATGGCATGAGCAATGTTATGATTTAACTAATCATCATCAGTTATTCATCCCATTGCTGTCAGGGGACCATGCAACACTTTCATTTCGTGCCAGTTCTGGATAATTTATGTTCCCCTATCAGTCGAGGCTTGGTTGGTTGGTTTGTTTGCTTCCTCTGCTGGTATTTTTTTGGCCTTGTGGTTGACCATTAGCAGGTAAACACCAGAATTGCCCAGAGAAGCTGTGGCTGCCCCATCCCTGGCAGTGTTCAAGGCCAGGTTGGACACAGGGGCTTGGAGCAACCTGCTCTAGTGGAAGGTGTCCCTGCCCGTGGCAACAGGGTAGAACTAAACGATCTTTAGGGTCCCTTCTAGCCCAAACCAAGCATCCCCCCTGATCACCTGCTCCCAGAGAGGACAATGATGGTGGCCACAGCAAGCATTGCTCTAGCCTATCCCCTGTCTGATTTCAGCCTGTTCACCCTCTGGTACTCAGGTGCACCCCCCAAACCCCTGGGAAACAGGAGAACCAGGTACCCCACAACCACCTCCCTGGCAGAAGGGAACTCAGGACGTTGTGCAGGTCCAGGAGATGCCTCCAGCCCACCCCATGCTGCCCAATGGGGCTTTTTGGCTTGTTCTCATTCCACTTTAAGCTGATTAACTGGAAGGCAGGAGCAGAAGAGCAAAGGGTCCAGGGTGACAGGGACCCCACAGGGCACAGTGCCAGGCCCATACCAGTCAGGATGGAGCTGGAGGGACCAGTACATGGGAAACCACCACTGAACACCAGATTTTTCCAGTACCTCACAATTATGGAAGCACCCAACATAGATGGCTTTGCACAGCACTGCCATGAGCATTTACAGAGCTCAGGACCCCAGACACCCTCAGTCGATGGAAGTTATAAGGGTGACCAGTGCCATGGTGAGGAAAGAGCATCACTGCCCCATGGACCTCAGCACCAAGGGGGAAAACCCCTTGGAGTATGCACGGCAAGAAGCCCAAACACTGCTCCTGATAGTAATGCAAGGAAAGTTTGGGCTCTGACCATGGAAGACATGCAGGTTTCAGGGCATGGAAAACAAATCCAAGCAGTAGCACCTCACTGTGAAGCAGCAGCACCCCGCACAGTACCACTGTGCACCCCCACCCTGGGGATGGGGAGAGGTTCTCAGGACTTTGCCAGCCTTTAAATCAGGAAATAACCATTCAGTCAGGCAAAACCTTCTCCTTGCTTTGAGGACAAATCTTTCTGGGCTCAGAGGGGTGCAAGCCTGGAAATCCACTGTCTCTTTGGGCCCTGCCCTGGTGCCGAGGGCTGCCGATTGGGTTTCAATCCAGCCCCTGTCCGTGAGGATATAGATTTGAAATCTCTGGTGAGGAACAGGAAAAGGTGTCCTTGTCTGTGCTGGTTTTGGAGATGGCACCGCCCCAGCACCAGGGATACAGCAGCCCCCGAACCAGGGTTCATCATCTGAGCATCTCAACAACAGCCTGACACGGGTTGTACCTGTGTGTAACTGCACATCTCAACCCAGCCACGCTCATTGTCATACACCACCCACTGAAGGCAGTAGATTAGATGGCTTTACCCCGAGATCATAAGTATTTAAAAAGCAATAAGGCTTAATGCCTGTTTTTCTTACTTCATAAGGTGGTTGGGGATGATAAATGATAGGCAATTTCATGGCTGGAATTTCAATTTCCCAAAATATTAACGCTGTTCTCCACTTCCAAGGGGTCCCTTTGGCAGTTTCTTGCCTTGCCTCCTCCTTCTGAATCCATTTGCAGGTCAGACATCCATTTCAAGGGCCTGGAAAAGGTCTTGGGAAGCCACTCGGTGCTCGGCTCCATCCTCATCCTGTCAGAAGAGAGTCTGGAAAGCTGAAAGTTTCTATATTGGCATTTTTAAAATAGAAAAGCTCTTCTCTTGTTTTCAGACAAATTCAGGTGCAGCCAATGTCACTTAAAAAGAAATTAAAAAGCTCCAAGACCATGAAATGTTTCTATTTCAGAGATGAAACGTGTCTGTTTCAGCGAGGAAAAAAGGAAGTTTCACCTGAGACTCATTTTTGATGGTGTTTTAGTTGAAGCAGGGAGGAAAAGGCAGGTTTTTAGGCTGGGGCAAACGACTGCTTGGGCCCAAAGCAAGAGAAACCACCCAGCAAAAAGCCTAAACCAAGAAAAAAATCCATGCAGGTGTCACATCAACGGGCGCTTCTATGGAATCTCACTATGCAGAGCTGAAGTGTCCAGAATTGGTTATTATACCGGGAGCAGGGCATGGCTGAGGGGAGACCAGCGGGTGCATGAACTGGGAATGGCTGAAAGAAGGAAAATGAAGGGCTCTTCTCCAGCCAACACCAGACAACAGCCCTGCTCAGCCTTGTCCTTACAAGCCCCCTTTGGAAATACCCTCCGTTTCGCAGCACAGAAGATGGAACCTCAGGTTGAGCACTGTGCAGCGCAGATGGCATCGACACCACTGCACAAGCACATGTCCTGGCCCTCAGCCACCCGTCGCTGATGGGAAGACCTGGTGTGCCCACGGCTCTGAAAGTAAAGCCCTGGAAACCTGGTACCCAGAAAAGCTGGTACCCAAAAGACGTGATTCCCAGAAAACAATGCCCAAACACATCAGCGACATCCCCCTCCCTGCCCCAGGGGGGTTCTCCAAGCTGGGGGTCCCCAAGTCCCACATCAGCCCCATAGAGATGCGGCTGTGCTTGCCCCAACCCCCCCCCCCCCCAACCCCCCCCCCCCCCCGCATTTCCAGCCCGGACTTCCTCAAAGACTCCAGCTCTCACATGAACTGGTGAGGTTTTTGGAGCAGGGATGCCCCGCAGTGAGCCCAGCAGCCCCGGCCCCAGTGATGGATTACTGAAATCCATTAAAGCACAGCGGCTCTGGCAGTGCTCTAAGGTAATATGTCACAGCACCACCACTCTGATGATCTACTTACATAATATATCAAAGCCCCATCCCTCTGATTATGTTCTAATACAATATATCAAAACGCCATTGTTCGGCTGATGCGCTATTATCATACATCAAAGGACCAGGGCCCTGCTGATGTGCTATTACTGCACATCAAACCCTTGTCAATCTGGCACTGAGCTGTCACCCAATGGCCACTCAGAAGACACTAATAAAATTAAGCTTATTCTTTAAAATTTATCTCTCTATCCATCTGTGGAGAGATACTGATTTAGGTTGGGAACGGGGGATGTATATGGGACACATATCCCATAAGGAAAGGAGCTGGCTGATAAGGCTTCGTATGCTTTAGATCTTTTAGGGGAGCCTGATTTGGGTTTTGAGCTTGTGGGCCTGCAACGAGAGTCAGAAAGGGAAGAAAAACCCCTCCTCTCCTCTGCAGCCTCAACGCTGCAGAGCACCAAACAGAGGAAAGGTGCTCAGTGTGCTCTGCAGTGCCAGGGAGCTGAAAGCCCATCAGGCTCTTAAAACCAAGAGGAGGTGTTGGGCCCATTCCAGCAGC
>NW_009914237.1:7226-8672 GCF_000696875.1 Nestor notabilis
CCTACCGTCTCGCAGCCTGCTGTGGGATTATTTCACCCTTACAGGCTAATAGCAACTGGCTGGGATGAATCCACCCCTGTTTGCTGGCACCAAGGCAGCTTCCCTGTCTGTTCCCACCCTCACATGAGGACACACACCATGGGGAATGTATGAACAAAGGCTAAAGAGCAATTAAAACCCAGGAGAAGAAAAGGAAGCACTGCTTGTGATGTTCCCAGCCCCAGGGCAGGGCTTGAAACCCTCTGATTTATAGAGCCTGCAGCACCCCGAGGGTGCACAGCACCAGGGTGGGCATTGGTTGAGCCCCACACACTTCACCCTGTGCCAGTCCCCTGATCCCAGCCTTATCCCTAATCCCCAGCACAGAGAACCCACCTGGGAAAAGGTTTTTATCAGCCCGGGGCTGAGCATTCAGTGCTTTCCATAAGAAGAAAGGGGAATAAGAAGCTTGCAGGTAGGGAGTTCCTTCCCGTGAGGCAAACAACATCCCCCACATCTCCACTCCTGCAGTTCCAGTCTCTTCTGAGCACTTTTATCTCTGCAGATGGAGGTGATGGGAGCACCAGAGGCAGTTAGGATGACCCCAGGCTGTCTCACAAGCTCTTATCAGGCTCCTTTTCTCCTCCAGCAAACATCTCCCATCCCCACCTGCCTCTGCAGCTCCCTGCCTGCTCCTCTCCCACCCCAAACCACCCGTATCCCATTAAGCACCATTCCTGACACCAGGGCAGGTGCTCCTCCAGTGCAGCCTCCCTCAAAGCCCAGCTCTGGTGCCATCAGGGAAGGCTTTTATGTTCTTTCCCCCCCAGAAAGTCCATATTGGATTCCCTGGGCCAAAGCACAATCTCTGCCAGGTCTCCCTGCTCAGCACTCGTCAGAATAGCACCGGGCAGCCCTAATTGTAGGGCGGGAGCTGGAAAGCTCACAGATGTCATTAACCACCCTCAGGTTTGTTCTGGAGCCAAATCAAACAGGGAGGGTGGTAAGAGCTTCCCCCAGGCACAGCCCTGCACGGGGATGGCTCCAGCAGCGCAGTGCTGGTTCCGATGGCACAGGGCTCTGCACCCATCCGGTGACCGGCGAGGAGATCGCTCAGAGCTGCTCTGCTGAGCACTGAACCCTGCGTGTGCCCCAGCCCTGCTAAAATGAGCAAACAGCATCCATCACCCCCAAAACCGCTCAGGATCAGGGGCCGTGCGCGCAGTAACGGCGGGGAAAGGAGGAGGCAGCTTTAACTGCAACCGAGCAGCCAAGTGGCTGCTGCATTGAGCGGTGGGAGGAGGTAGAAGGGACATGGAGCAGGACTGGGGGACATGGAGCAGGACTGCGGGACATGGAGCAGCCGCCACCGGTGCTGTGAGGCCAGGGAGGATGGAGAAGGAAACCACCCACAGCGCCCGTGCGAACCAGGAGTTCTTCCAATGTGTCTAAACCCGCTATAGAAGA
>NW_009914237.1:8703-21041 GCF_000696875.1 Nestor notabilis
GGCAAACCAGCCGGGAGAGCAGCTGGCACCAAGGGCTTCGGGAGCCTGCGTGTTCCCCAGAGCCACCTCGACCTGCGGGAGCCTCCTGCACAGCCTGGTCAGGGTCCCTGCTCCATTGCCGGGGGAAAACCTTTGCCTTTCGCCTTCCATCAGTGCCGAGAGAGCCTCTGCCTTTCCCGGTGCCTTTCCTGAAGAGCAGCAGGTCCTCGGTGCCCGGACAGGCCGGCGTTCCCACGTGCAGCTCCAGGCTGTGCAGGGGAAGGAGCAGCGGCATGGCCGGAAGAGCAAACAGACCCAAACTGGGCACGAGGCACATGCTTTAACCCGTCTGTCGCAGGGAGAGGCCAGATACTGTGATAAGCTGGAGCTGCTCAAGAGCAAGTTTAAAGCTTGTTGATTAATGACAATGCAAATGCCCATTAATGATGTGTCACCTGCAGGATGGTGCCTGGCTCCAGCAGCCTTGCTCAGCCCCCCCGAGGGATGCTCTGCCTGTCCCCAGCCCCAGCAGGGAAAGGAGGCAGGATCCAACCTGTGCTGTCACACTGAGGGCTCCCAAGGGCCACCCAAGGGCTGGGAGCTGCCCGAACACCTTGGCCTGTGTAACACACCGTGTCACTCCAAGGGCTAGTTGCTTCTAATAACAAATGAGTGCGTTTACAACAGGAGCCCTGTAGCAGCTGGGTCAGCCCGAGGAGCTCTGAGGTCCAGCGCTGGATGTGTGCTGAAATGCTCTAATCCTGGTGCTGGGGGTGCATGGATTTGCACGGACAAATGCACAGAGGCACTTGTCCTCCCAGGTGCTCAGGGGACAAACAGACATGTCAGAATCATGGAATGGTTTGGGTTGAAGGGACCTTACAGCTCCTCCAGCTCCAACCCCTGCCACGGGCAGGGACACCTTCCACTAGCGCAGGTTGCTCCAAGCCCCTGTGTCCAACCTGTCCTGTCACCTCCCTCCTGCTGGCATTGTGGGATGCAGACCCCATTCCCTTCATCCAGCCACCAGCACAGCAGCAGGGCAACACCATCACTCAGCTTCAGATAACCCTGGTCTCCAAAGCAGCTCCTCCCGGTGCAGCTCATCCTCCTGGACTCCCCTGCAGCCGAGCGCAAGGAGCAGAGCGAGCAGCACCGCGTCCCTCCTGCAACCCCTCTGCTGCTTACTCTAGTGTGTCTCTGGGAAAGCGGCGTTGGTGGCAGGCTGGGATGTTTAATCAGGTCGGTGTTTACTTTCAGAGCCACTGTACAAACAACACACTGTGGGTAAATTAAACAAACACTGCTTATAAAGTCTACATAATCAGCTTAGACTCAAAGGATAATTACAAGAGTCAAAACCTACAGTATCATAAAGATAGGCAGTCAAGGACTGGCTCCAGCACATGACAGAAATATAAGTTCACTTTGAAAGATAACCTTGTGAGCTACAATTAACTCACAGGCTCTGACAGTTACCGAAACCCTAAATGAAAATAGCCCAAGGAAAACAAATACAAGGTTTGGCACTCCTGGAGAAATTTAAACCTAAACATACAAATTAACTGCACCTCGAGAGGCAGGGTGGGATTTAATAACAGAATGTCTCCCATTCACTTAAAAGTAATTGATGCACCGTAAAAACCCCTCTGTGTCAGCACAGGCAGTGGGAAAACCCGCCGAGTGGCTGTGGAAATCGAAGCCTTTTCATGGAGAGGTTGGTGGGTTGTTGTGTTTTTATAAAGGAATGACCTGACAGCAAAAAGCCTGCAGGGAATTGGCTGATTCCAGGAGGTTGTTAACAGAAAGGGTCTGAGCCAGCCTGGCCCACGCACAGCACCCGCTGCAGCAAGTGCAGCATCCGTCCCTCCCCACAGACACAAGTAATCACCTTCATCAGGGTGGAAAAAGCCGGAGGGTGCCCATAGGCCCGGGGAAAGCTGCGTTACTGCAGGAGGGAAGGTTGCTGGGGAAGGTGAGTGTGGATCCCGCCAGTGCCCATTGCACATCTGGAGGAGAGGGAATGTGGGTGACGGATGGATGGATGGGGCAGACACCACCCTGCAGCAGCAGGGGTTTAATTATTAAGTGAAATTACTGGGACCTCTCAGGCAACTTCGTGGGATAAACGTGAAAACATTCTGGCAGCGTGTTGGCCGCTTCTCCTCCCCATTTCCCAGATGGTTCCGGCTCAGTATACAAACACATCCACAAAACCAGGGGAAAATTTCCCAACTCTGGCTCTCTTTGCTCCCCTTGGATGTCAGCCCAGGCGTGACCACGGGTTGTGACTGTCTGATGGCCGAGATGGAAGGAACCTGCTCCTTCTCATCCAGCTCCCAGCGGCCAACTCCCCTCATCCCAGAAATCATCACCGCTGGGGCTAATTGGGATGCTGGCTGGCAGCCTTGGCAGGGAGAGAAAAGAAAACAACCTGACACGTTACGACTTCCAACAAAGCTTCAGGGAGCAGAAGGCTTTCCTCGGAGACGGGAAAACAAATGCCTTTTAAAATAAAAGCCGATAAACTGACGATCTTAGTGCTGCTTCTCGCTCATAAATCACAGCGCTGCTCTCGCTAATGGCTCCGGCAATGGGAGTTCAAAGGGAAGAAGTAACCTAATTATAAAGTTTGTTAGATTTATTGTCAGTTAATAACACCGTTTTCAAAGATGCTCTGAGTAAGATCAGTGGGTTTCTCATGCTCTACGCATTTTTCTCTCCTCCTAACAACTATTCTAGGTCAGATTTATTGTGCTGCGCTGCTTTTTCCGTCACGGGGAGCGAGGACACTTCCAGGCAAGGCTTGTGATGCTGTGATTAGCATAATGAGGGCAGGTGAATATATTGTACTTCCTCGTGGCTCTTCTGGCTCAGATCATGAGTGAGAAAAGGTGTCAAGAGCTGCTGGCAACTTTTGCAAATATTAAGGTAATGAAACAACTCGACAGTGCTGAATTATTAAAGCTTTTCCTGCGTTTCTGATATTTTATTCCCTTTATTAAATGTGTAAGTGAAGTATCAGGGAGCTGAGCTGGTTTCTTTCTCCCACGCCTTCCCCAAGAGCAGTGGAGGGGGGGAAAGGCAAATCCAGCCCTGTGCTGGGGTCGGGTACTGCGCAGGGATGGATGGGTGGATGGATGGATGGATGGGCCCAAGCATCCCATGGCAGAGCAGGAGCATTTCGCAGGGTTTGGAGGTGCTGGAGAGCTGTCTTTTCCCATAGCATTAACCAAACTATTCTGCATTAAGCACTCCAAAAGAGGAGAAATCCTCTCAGCTTGATTCTCGTTTCAATCTAAGAGGAATGCGATGTTTCCACGAGGCAAGCATGTGCCAGTTAGCCAGCAGCGAGCACCACGGCTTCTAAACAAACCGTTATTAACTTTAATAGATTGGAGGCATGGAGCAAGCTGGATCCAATTTTAAGTGAAAATTAATGGCAAATCCTTGTAACCACATTAAGAGCCATCTTAGTTCATTTGAAATCAGTTAAACATGAAAACAATATGAAAGCCATCTTGTGTGCCTGGAATATAAATATTTGTCCTTAGCCTTGCCAGAGCAGCAAGAGAAATTCAGCGTGGTTGGCATGTGAGCTCTCTATAAACACGCTCACAAAAGGCTGACGTTTGATGGATTAAACTATTTGTCAATTTTTCCATTTCCTTCATCAAAAAGTAATTAAACATTAAGCAGATGTCGGAATCTAATTGGGTCTGGAGAATATTGCACAATAGGATTTATGGCAATGGGGAGGTTGTATGTACATGTCTGTAAACAGGCAGGCGGTTGCCAGAAGATGCTGGTCACAGGGCTCTGGTTTCTTCTGACTATAAAAAAACCTGGATTGGAAAAGCCCTTCGCAGATTCCTGACCAGCCCAGGAGCTCTGGGAGGTTGGGTGCTCTTGGCCTTCCAGTTGCATCGGCTGCATCCCACAGTGATGCCACAGAGTGGGGGACCAGGACCACACTCCTGCTCCCCCCACAGGCACCTTGCAAGGACATGAATGTACTTCCTTTGGTTTGAATCCTTTTTCTCCTCTTTCCTCCATGGAAGAATGGGAGAGGGGGAAACAAATAGGAAAACCTCTTCTCCTCGAGGCTGCCTTTGTATTTAGCTTTTTCTTTTCCTGCTTTTTAAACCAAAGGGAAACCCCAGAACAAAAGGAAGACCCATATTGGAGTATAAGTTTCGAAGTTTATGGTCAAAACTGTATTTTCCTTTGTATTTGCTGCCCCAGTTCCCCTTGGTCATCCCAACCAGAAACCTTAGAGGAACTTTCCCCCTGGGTGCATCATGCTGGGAATCCGGCATGGAGCAGCAATGAGCTTCCAGCTTCTCCCACCAGCCCTGGCCAGTGGCACTGCCAAAGAAAAAAGGACATCTCATCCCAGCTCAAAGCTGCCTTCCTGGAAGAGGATGTGCCCTGGATGACCTGTGTGATGTGCTGGGTTTTCTTCCCACCCAGTCCTCGCCCAGGCACCGGTGCCAGCAGAGCCTTTCCTCCAGCGCTGGCACAGCCCTTTGGATGAGGAGAGCTCTTGGACCCACTGGATAAGTGGGGAGCCGCAGGGATGAGTGTGTGTGGAGCCTGGAACATCCCCCCAGGCGGTGGCGTGTCAGCGCGTCTGTCACCACTTGTGATTTGTCTGGTTTTCCTGAGAAAAGCCGTGACAAGTTCCTTGTTTCCATTGGAAAGACGCAGGTCTGTCACCCGGGGGCTATTCCCTGGGAAATTACTGCAGGTTTCCAACTGATAAAGCATCAGGTGATGCTGACGCGGGAGGCTCCTCTGCACAGCAACACTAGTGGCTGTGCTCTTCCTTGTCATCACCTCTCCATGCAGTATCTGGGCTGGTGGGCCCTATACAAGGACCACATCCCTCTTGGACATAGAATCGACTAGGCTAGAAAAGACCTTTAGGATCACGAAGTCCAAATCCCAGTGGCAGCGCTGATGGCAGGGACAGGTCTTAGCAACACACGAGGAGCAAGAAGGACTTTGTGCAGGGATGTTCCCGGTGCTGGAGGGCAGCAGGATGTGGGGCAGAGGCTCGGCCCCTTCCAGAAGCTTCTCCTTGGCTCGTGTTGAGGCAGCGTGTTCTAAAAATGCACATTATAATTCCCAATAAAGACATGGGAACAGTGACATTTACTGCAGACCTCGTGCTCATTAAAACAGGCTCATTGCCTCATTAATTCCATTTTTCAGAAATTATGTTCATTTTTATGCACTGTATTAGCTCCTCATGCATTTCACATGCTGCTATTCCACATTTAAGGAATATGTCTCGGAGAGGTTTCCAAATCAGCAATCCCAGCGCCCTAGAAGCGAAATAATTACTTTTTCCATTGCTAGTTCCTGTTAACCCACTCAAGATAAATAAAATTAATGTGACTACATTTGTCATGTGAATTTAATTATTCCAAACAGCATTAGCCGGGGCTATAATTGTAGAGCAAATGTGCTTCATGGTATCAAGATTCACCGAGTGGAATTTAGTAGTGGCTGGGATTATGTTTCCAAAAGCCCTGAGGAAGCAGAGCATAGATGGTACAGAGGGAAGGGGCTGTCCCAGCCCCACACATGGTTGTGGCTAAGGGGGACCCATGCAGCAGGCGGCAATGAAGCAAGTCAACAACAGGATGACTGCAGAGTATCATAGAATCAAGGGACGGTTTGTGTTGGAAAGGACCTTAAAGCTCGTCCAGCCCCAACCCCTGCCCCGGGCAGGGACACCTTCCACTAGAGCAGGTTGCTCCAAGCCCCTGTGTCCAACCTGCCCTTGAACACTGCCAGGGATGGGGCAGCCACAGCTTCTCTGGGCACCCTGTGCCAGCGCCTCAGCACCCTCACAGGGAAGAGCTTCTGACCAAGGGCTCATCTCAATCTCCCCCCTGACAGGTTAAAGCCATTCCCCTTGGTCTGTCCCTACAGGGCCTTGTCCAAAGCCCCTCTCCAGGTTTCTTGTAGCCCCTTTAGGCGTGGGAAGACTGTTATAAGGTGGTTACAAGAAATACATATACATTATACATATATATCATCCCTTCCCTATACCTCACAGCTACTCTCCCTCTTTAGAATCAATTATTTAATCCCCAGATGGATTATTTATGTCTCTGAAGCATCCTGGGCTGGAGATTGCATGAGAAATGCTACACAGGCTAACCCAGTAACACAGCACATCCATCCCCAGGCGGGCAGGGTCCAGGGGGTAGAGGGGGCACAGAATCAGGACCTGCTGCCCCTGAGCGGGTGTATTTAATGCTTCCTATAAGGAAAGAAGCATGGGATGAGGATGGGCCCAGCATCCCCTCTTTAGCACGCACATTGGGTGCCTACGTTGGGCTATACAGTATTAATGAAGGTTTATTGGCTTTTGTTCCCAGGGCCTCGCAAAGAGGCACCAAGCCCCAGCCAGTGGTTATAAATAGGTGTGTGTCGTTGGGAAGGTCATGCAGGGAAGCTTGGAAAGTGCCAGGAACTTAACAAGAAACAGGGAAATGCAAATCAGAGCAGAGTGAAACAGGCGCTGCCAGCCCTGGAGCAGCATCCTCGGGGCAGAGAGCTGGGAGACACCCCCAAAACACAGCCCTGCTCCTCCCAAAGAGCTGCCTTTTGACGGATAACTGCATATCATCAGATTCCCACACTTCTTCTCCTGGTATTAAAGGTTTGGAGACCCTGCAGTGCTAGCACGAGTGGCAGCATCACCAGCAGCCATCCCACATGCCTGCCTTTGCTCCCTGAGAGCTTCCAAGGAGCGGCCACAACTTTTAAGGAAGCAAATCTGAACTTTAATAACGCCGGCTCCTCTCCCCTAAATAGAAAACATTCCCTGCCTGGAAGCAAAACCCCCTTTTTATTATTATTATTATTTCAAAGTACCCTGTTCAGCAGCAGAGCACACAAATACTCATAGCTACGCAAATAGCAACTCTTTATTTGCTTTGTTTGCTCAGCTAATATTGACTTTCCAGCCTAACACTGCTGCTATTGAGTTTGGCTATTCACAATGATGTTTGAGTAGCATTAGAACAGCGCGGCGATAACAGCATGTGCAACCGAAAAAGCAATCCATCACCCCTCCGTGGGATAGTGCTACTAGGACGGGGGGGAAGAACCCCTCTGCTTATTCAGTCAAGTACAAGTGTTGAGTCGAATGCTGGCAGTGACACTCCTGGCTAGTTCAAACAACCCAAGGTTACGGCGTTATTGTGCACTGGTGCAGAGCAAACACTGCGGAAAGGCTGCGTTGCTGCTTGTCACCTTGGGTGGGACTCCACGGGGTTTGCTTTGGGATGGGGTCAGGGAATGCTGCTCCTTGCCAAGGCACCCTCGTGCCTCCTCCCAGCACTGCGCCTGCCACGGGAGAGCAGCACCGTGCCGTGGATGGGTGGATGGACGGACGGATGGATGGATGGATGGATGGATGAAGGGGACCAATCTGCAGTGGGAAGGAGGGTGATGGAAGGGTGAGGACGGCTGCATAGGGATTTGGGACACTTGAAGCACCAACATGGTATCGTGCACCCCACACTTGTCCAGTGAGAGCGGGGTGGCATCCCTGGCTTGGTACTTGCTGCCCTGCACTCCCGTTTCCCAACTCTATACTCCGCACTCAGCGCTCCCTTTGCAGACATACTGCTTCCAGATTGCAGAGCCAGACTGATTGCCTTGTTACCTCCCACGGGCACCCACTGGTTTATATAAACCAGACGTGTGGGCATATTGGGTGCACACAGAGGCAGAGAGCAGCCCCCGTCTAGCAGGCTTCATCAGCCAGCTCCCTTCCCAGTAAAGCCCAGACTGGGGGGACCCAGGCAGCCTGTGCTAACACTGCTCAGGGGGAAGGAGAGCGGAGTGACCCTCATCTTCCTCATCCTCTGGCCCTGAACAAAAGGCGCTGCGGTGAGCAGAGCAAGCACTTGAGAAGTGCCCATGTGAACAAACACAAAAAGGCAAACACCCTGCTGCAAACAGCTCCAAAAGGAGGAAACAAAGAGGTGATTATCCGCGCTCGGCCGCTCGGGCAGGGCACAGCTCCCTGTTTGCTTTGGCTGAATCACCAGCCCCGAGAGGCACCTGCACACAGGGTTGTGCCCAGAGGGGCCATCACCCCTCATGGAGAGCCCAAGCGTTGCTCAAAGCGGGTTGTAGGCACCACAAAGCCAGCAGCTCTCCAGCACGCTGCTTCCCCTGCACTGCTGCCTTATGGTGAACCCCTACGGGCTGGGCTAAGCTGGATCAGTCCCAAACACCAAGTCCTTGCAGCCCATCAGCGCATGGTGCAAGAGAGGCTCCTGCCCTGCGAAGGGCTGGGCTGCTGCTGCTGGGGTTTCGATGCTCCCTTGGGGTCCCTCCATTGCAGGAGCCCGACCTGGTGGCCCCAGTGTCCTCTCACTTGTGAATTCACTAGTGCTGGGTCATGTGCAAGTAAAAGACACTGGCTCTGAGCTGAGTTTTATGAGGGAGGGGAGGTCACTGCTGCACCCAAGCCCTTTGGATGCTGCTGCAGGAGTAAAGGCGTTCACCCGCCCCTTTGCTCTAAGCACTTTGCACTTCAGCCCCTTGGGCAGCCAAACGTGCCGAGGCTGTTCTCACAGAACTCACCAGCTTTTATCACCGCCACGGCCACACAGCTCCAGCCCCTTTTCTGACCCATCTCTCCTGGCACCCACAGTATTTCCAGGCACACTTTCCCATCCCCTACCTCGGGATAAGGCAGCAGAGTCAGGCAGAGGTGGTTTTTCCATGACCTCCACAAATCCCAGCTTCAATTCCATGTGCACAACCCTGCCGATGGGTGGAACAGACTGACCGTGAGGGCAGGAAGCAGATGCAGTGATGGCAGGACGTTGCCACGGTCAATTAATATCTTTTGGATGAAATTAGCACCCTGGTTTGGGGAACTATTGGTACTTGAGTGGGGAGTCACTAACCTGGAGGGTGACATGTGCCTCCAGCACATGGTGGAAGCTGGACATTGAAATGACCTTCTCCAGACGTCCTCACGTGTCAGAGAAGAAAAGCACCTCCCTTTTTTGGGTCTAAAAAAGGAGAAAACCCCCGTTGGGCAGTAAATGACTCATAAAAGCTCTCGTTTATTAACAAAGCAGGAGAATAGCAAGTATCTGGTTGCATGAAACTATGTTTGGAGCTGTTTGTGTCCCGGGAAAAGGCCCAGGGAAACTTCGCTGCCTGTACCTGAGCCCCGAGCAGGACTGTGGCAGGGCTTGGAGAGCAATTCTTGCTGTTATTATATGATATTATTTTAAACCATTATGCAGACTGAAGCTCTCTGCTCTTTATTAGCCTGCTCTGGGTGTGCCTGGGCCTCGGGTCTGCTCAGTGACAAATAACAGCCTATTATTAATGTCATTATTATTATTATACAGGCATTTCTGTAAAGCCCATCACACAGGCTCTCAATTATGCTTTGTGCTCATGTAGCACCTTTCATTTCGGGTCTCATGCTGCTTTACAAACATTAAACCCATAGTGGAATTTTTGCCAAAGGCAAAAAAAAAGAGTAATAATATTCAGGGGAGTGGGAGGGGAAGAGGAAATCCCAACCTTGATGCCTCCATCCCCACCTGCCACAAAGACAGGATTGTATGCAGGCAAATAGGAAAGTGCTTTAATTTGGGGGTTCTCTGGTGTTTCTAATAAACAGATTTTCTGGCGTGAAGGCACATGGGAAGAGGGGAGGATCTGGTCTGCGAGGAGCTGCTGGCTGGGTGGGCTCATGGGTGTTGGGGCTGGACCCGTCTTTCCTCCCATTGCACTCTGTTGTATTTTACACAGTCACATTTAATGCTCGGATCAATTACACTCCCCTGCTCCCAGCCCAGCCCAGAGTGGTTTCTCTCTCACCATCACAGGGGAAACACCATCACATTCCAGTGCCTGCTGCAGGTTTTCAATCTGCCCTAGAGATGAAGACACTCGGAGCTCCCATGGGGCTGGGCTTGATGCGGATCCGCTGCTCCGAGGTCCTGTCCCTCTGCCCAGGTGCTGGGGGACGCGGGAGGGATGCAGGAGCGATGCTGGGGGGTGCAGGAAGGACACAGGAAGGATGCTGTGTCCCTCCTTGTTATTCAGGTCAAAGCACGGTGCCGTGTTCAAACAATTACATTTCCTAATGAGTTACAATTAGCCTGCTGGGGTTTGGAAGCCTCAGAGAGGGTTTTATCTACAAGAGCCTGCTGGCAGCGCTCCACCGGGAGGGATCCCGTGGCCCTCACCTTGCCTCCCCTGGGCGCCTGGTTTCCCCATGCCCCTCCTCTTCCTGACAAACCCTCCATCACTCCCTCTTCCAGGGGTTGCTCTTCACCTCTGTTCCTGCCCAGCTCAGCGCTGGGTGGTTCCACAGTGTTGGCTGGTGGGAACCATCCTTGACCTCCAGCACTTCAAGGCGACATCTAGCAGAGCCATCACCTCTGGAGTCTGGTGCTTGCCCTGTTTCTGAGCTCAACTCACCCACAGGAGGGCAACCAGCTCCTATCATTAACCACTGAGGTTTTTCCACCATCACATCCTCACCCACCACATCGACTGCCTTTGCTCTTTGGTCACACCAGGGCTGGCTCCTGTAGAAAGCCCCTGGGAACTCTGGTCAACACTGCACCCTAAATAAAGAGCAATATGGGGACAGACGCCCCCAAACTGGATGGGGCGAGAGGGGGACCAGCACATGGGTTTATGGTAATGGCCCTTCCCACCCTTCCCCAACCATCTTGTGTGTCCCAGTTATGAAACCCAAGGCCTTTCTCTTTCCCTTTCCCTCCAGGATAGCTGGATTGGGGTAACCAAATGTCCTCCCCATGGCAAGCAGTCACTCACGGTGCTCCCTGGCCTGTGGAGGCAGGAGTCATCCCAGCAGTGTTTGGAGTACTGAGTCCACCAGGATATTGAACACCATCATCTGGGAGTCTGCTGCAAATTATGTGAGACAAAATGTTTAATGCTGGCTTTGTAGGTCATGGAGGTTTCTCAGTGCGTTAGTTTGGATGTAAGAAAGGGAATTGCTCTGGAGCAGCAAAAGCACTTATAGGTTGGAAAAAAGGTCCCGACTGGTGGGACCTGCCACCCCTACACCAATATTCCCAAACTATGCACTTTTGAAGCCTTTCATATATAAATAAGGAGTGAAAAAGACATTCCACTAGAGCAGGATGCTCCTAGCCCCAGCCTGGTCACCCACCTTTTCTGGTCCTAACCTCAGTGCAAGCATGGGAGAGGTCGACTCCATCAGCTGCGAACAGGGCTGCAGGGTCAGGCCCTGCCCGGCTGCTGGTGCCTGTCCTGGCACGGCCAGGAGCGTGCTGGCTGCATGTTGGAGCATGGTGGGAAGCAGGGTGAAATCTCAGCCCAGCTTTCTCAATTAGGGAGTTTCACAACCAGCTTCACCGGGGCCAAGGTTTCACCTTGAAGGTGGTGGGACAGCAGTTGGCTCTTGTCTCAAGAGCTTCAGCTGGGAGCAACAGCAGCCACTATTATGCAACCCTCCAAAAAGCATGTTTGGGCAACACTGATGCACCTCACCTGGGAATGCAACCTGGAGCAAAGCTATGGATGCCATGGGATGGAGGAGGGTGGCTCCCGCGGGGTCTTCTCATTGTTCTCCACCTGAGTCACCTCTTGTCCTCTTGTGCAAGCTGCATCCAGGCCCAACTGCAAAGCTCAGGGCAAAAATCAATGGGTGGTTCCGTGGCCAAGGTCTCCTTCCAGCCGCGCAGGCGCAACAAGGGGTCCTGCTGTGCTCCCGCAGGTGCCCCACAACCAGCCCGCTCCATTTCTCATGGTAGATGGATGCTCAGCTGCTCCTCCCCTGGAGCATCCAGGTTAATTGCTCAATAGCAAAACGCCCTCAAGGTTCTCCAGGAAACGTGTTCTGGACGGTCCGGAACAAGACGCGCTGCTCTGACGCACCTCGGTGTCGAGGAAAACAGCGCAGCAACAAGCTGATAGGGAAAATCAGGCACGATGCAGCTATTCTCGACCTGCAAATTAGAGCAGAGCCTGAATATAAACCCTAACTAAGGTCTCATTAGCATGTCTGGAGCTCAGGTCAGGGCTCCCATTTCTGAACAGGTCAGTATTTCTTCCAGTCCCGTTGCAGGAGCCTCTGACCTGTGATTCAAGACACCTTATGTGACCATCGACACATGCCGCAGCCTCAGGCGCTGCTTCTGTTCCAGGGACCCTGGTGGCAGCCGGGATGAGCCCGGGGCATCCCTTTGGCTTCCAAAGCAGCTGAAGCCCAGCCCAAGCATCCCTCCATCCATATGCATGGTGTTGGATCTAGCCCAGACGTCCTCCACGGAGCCGAACGGCGGTAGCGGGGCCGG
>NW_009914237.1:21051-24241 GCF_000696875.1 Nestor notabilis
CCGTCACAAAGCCGTTCCCATCTCCCGGCTGCGTGGCTCGGGCTGGATTTCAAGGCCAGGAGCTGGGCTTTTACATGCAAATCCCTGCACTTGACATTAAACAGAAAAGGAGAGAGTTCATTTCAGGTCCCCAAAGCCCCAAATCTTGCAACTCTCTGCGCATTTAATATGTTAATCAGCTGCCAGGGGCTGCCCGGGCAGGCAGCGACACGGTGCCACTGCCATCTGCTGCCCTGCTCCGTGCTGCTGGGCTGCTCCCGGGCTTTGGCTCCTTCTACCTCCATGAGTTGTGGATCCCTACGTGCACGCTTCTGCCGTGCGTGGCACGCACATGTAGCTGCACGTGGCACCTCTCCATGCATGTGCTGGCATGTCAGGGGAGGGAGACGGGGCTGGGAATGAGGATATATGAGGGGTTTATCCCACCATGGGGCTGTCACAGTCCATTTGGATCTCTCAAATTTACAGGACAATGTGATTCAATCTTCATCTCCTGAGCTCAGCAAGCGAAACAACAGTCCCCTTTTGCCCACACTGTCTCATGAATTCACTTATTCACCATCCAAGTCACAGAATCCCAGCCTGGTTTGGTTTGGAAAGGACCTTAAAGCTCCTCCAGCTCCAACCCCTGCCACGGGCAGGGACACCTTCCACTAGAGCAGGTTGCTCCAAGCCCCTGTGTCCAACCTGGCCTTGAACACTGCTGTTCCCGGTGTGGTTTCCTCTCCACACCAGGCACCAACTCTCCTTCCTGCTTCAGTTGTTTTCCTCTGCAAAAGGTGTTCTCTACCCACCATTATCTAATATTTAGCAGCACTGCAATAAACAAAGCGTTGGAGATGCAGCTACACCTCGCACGCGTTGTTACTCCATGTGTTCAAAGGGAAAAGCCTGATAGCTGGATGAAATATTGTTCCCTGCATCTTTTAGGTATTTTCTGCTCCCTATCAGAGTCCAATTAGGCTCCTTTCCCAGGAAAAATGACTCTTTGAGGCAGCGGAGCTGGAGCACCTTACCTGCAAAGAGAAGTGTCACTTGTCACAGGGATCTATGTGGTTACTCAAAGGAGGATCATTATCTGTCCCACTTATTCTCCTTCCACAACAGGATGAATTAAAGATGAACCATAATACTACAGTCCACCTCCCAGCCAGCAGCAAGAGGAGCCACCAGGGCAAGGGGGTGGTGTGTCTTTTTGGGCACCCCTTATCAAGAACCAGGGACTGCACGAAGGTGGTTCCATCCCCAAGCAGGGTCCCTGCTTGGTCCCCGGCTCCCCACCATGGGCTGGATCCAGCCTCAGGGATCGATGCTGGCCGGGCTCCGATTCCTTTCGGCTGCAGATGAAAAGCATCTCCTGGTTTTCTGGCAGAGGCGTGGGCCCGTTTTCAGCTGGCCATCCCGCCTGGCAGCCTCTCCAGAGAAACATTTGGCCTCTATTGTTCCTTTCTGTTTGAAGCAGGGATCCAGATTTGCCTGGAGCCCTCCCAGGACTGACTCTATTCTCTCTTTATTGAATGTGTGTGTGTTGTTTTGGAGTCAGGTGTTTTCCAGCCCGATAACATCGCCCTGTTTGCTCCACCATCACCTGCACAAACATGCTCTCAGCCCAAGGGGCAAGGTTCAAGAGTTGAAATCTGCTCCGCTGGGTGCCTGCGGGTGAGTCTCAGCCAAACCCCGGCTCGGGCCCTTCTCATTATCCCTCCCCATATTAACGGATAATAGCTGTACATTTAAGCAAATTATCTCAAATAAAAAGGGGACAATAATTACACTGTTTGTTTTTGCTCCTTTCATTGCTGGAATTATTCTCTGTTTGCCCAGAGTTAAATATTAGCGAGGACCTTTCTGCACTTAATGTCTGCTCAGTTGCCTTTTACTGTTTAAAACCAGCAAGAGTCAGTAAAAGTTTGGGCAAATATTAGATTTGGCAGAGTTTGCTGTTTGTATCAGGAAACCGATTGGTGTTATTGATTGACAGATGTGACCAAATGTTTAGAAAGCCTGTCCTCTATTGGATTCTGCTAGGTGTTTCAGCAAACAGCCCTAATACAAGGCAAACAGAGTTATTGGAAGAAGTACCAGGCTGTGTTAGCACAGTAAACTGAGGGCTATGCAAACAGCTTAAAAGAATCTGGCCACCTTCATATAACCTTTGATGTAGGTATTGATCCTTGTGAAGGTGGCAAAAAGTTTGAACAGGGAGCAGATTGAGTGGGATCAGATATATATAAACACCGTCAGAATGTAAATGTTACCTTTAAGCTACACTGTCGGTTTGGTAATGGATGTCTGTTTGGAATTTATCTTCTTCCAAATCTCTAAATCCATGCAGCAATAAAAATTAATAATAACTTTTAGATAGACTGCCTCCTAAGTCTCTCCCTCCTCCCTTGGTAAGTGCAGCATCAGGCTTCTCTAATTCTTCTAAGCCAAGGACAGGGGCTTGCAGTGAGCAGGATGTGCAGCCTCAGAGCTACTGGTCCACGGATGGGCTAATGGGGGGGCACGGAGATGCCCTAACATGGTGATACAGGAAGGCACTAATGGGGTGGCAAAGTGCCAACAGGGTAGCACATGGGTGCACTAACAGGGTGGCACAGGGATACCAGTACAGCAGAACACTCCAGGGCAAGGCAGGGCTGAGCCTTCTCACTGGCACATGGACCATGGCTCTTGACATGTCCTGCGTGTTCTGCAGAGGAACCTGCCATGAAACAGGCATTTGAAGGTGGATTTGTCGTGTGGACAAGGGCAGAGGGGGTGATCAGCACCAGCAAGGGCACAAAAGATGCTCTGAGGGCTGGAGCAGCTCTGCTCTGGAGCCAGGCTGAGAGAGCTGGGCTGGGGCAGCTGGAGAAGAGAAGGCTCCTCAAGGGGACACCTTAGAGCAGCTCCAGGGCCTAAAGGGGCTCCAGGAGAGCTGGAGAGGGGCTTTGGACAAGGGATGGAGGGACAGGCCAAGGGGAATGGCTTGAACCTGCCAGAGGGGAGACTGAGATGAGCTCTTGGGCAGAAGCTCTTCCCTGTGAGGGTGCTGAGGCGCTGGCACAGGGTGCCCAGAGAAGCTGTGGCTGCCCCATCCCTGGCAGTGTTCAAGGCCAGGTTGGACACAGGGGCTTGGAGCAACCTGCTCTAGTGGAAGGTGTCTCTGCCCGGGGCAGGGGTTGGAGCTGGAGGAGCTTTGGGG
>NW_009914237.1:24252-46423 GCF_000696875.1 Nestor notabilis
CCGCCCCGCAACCGCTTGCTGCCGGCTGCCCGCTTCCAGGTCCCAGTGCGTTACAGACACCTCTACCACCTCCTTCCATCTTTCCATGGTATTTTCCAAGGCACTTGAAGCAGCACCATGACCACGGGCATGGGTCTGTCCCTGTCCCCAGTGCTGCATGTGTGTTCTGCAGCCAGACATGCATTCAATCTGCATGTGCCATTACCCTGGTGCGGTACGCGCAGCGGTTCTGCATGCACAAGTGCCCATTCATGCAGCCAAACACCATCTGTGGTGACAATTACCACGAGCACACATGTAATCAAGGTAATTACACACACAAATTGGGCGTGTGATTGCATGGGCATAAAAAAGGCTTATTTTTTAAGTCAGATCTCTAAAAACTAAACTAGATTCTAAGTTATGGTTTAAATTATCTGCCCATCTGGCTCTCCTGGCAAATAGCAACTGTTTATAGGGAGAGATATCAAACAGACACTGTTGATATGTGGGTTAATCATTGCAAGGGAAGAGAAGGGATCAGTTTATCCCTGTGCATTGACCCACAATGCATAGTAACTAATGACAGGTTCAGATACAAACAGGTAACGACCAGCTTCTTGCTTTAGAAGTGCCTTCTAATAAAACTCGCCGTGTACACATTGGAAGAAAGGATCTGATGAATCATTGCTGCACTTCAGTGTTGCGATTGATTAAATAAAGCCCTGATTAATTATTAAACCCAATTAGAGCCCGTTTCCAATTGCACAAAACCCGGGAAGAGCTGGCAGTCCACGGCATGCCAAGCCTTTGTGTTCGGAAAGGGTTTCCATGCTCAGAGCTTTGCCCGCCCTCTGCTCCCGGGAGCTCTGCTCCTCACTGTGCACTGGTGTGGGTGCATCCAGCTCCCCAGAATCACTGGGAAACGTTCCAGCAACCCCATAGGAAACCCAAGACGTGCCCAGTTTGATGAACACATCGTGCAAGTGTGATTTATGGCACTCTTTGAGCAGGGATGACCCATCCTTGCCATCTACAAATGCTTTGCAGGCAGAGCTGCTTCAAGTGACGCGTGAGGGCACCCCTGCCCCTTCTCCTCCTCCCATTCAAGTGCTGCATTCACTTAGGAAGTGCCTGTTCTCTGCTGGCCAAGCAGAAGAACAAAGCAGTGTAATCAAAAAAGCCATTAGCACTGCCAACTCTTAAGAAAAATTAGCATTATTCTTTAATGCCAGCCCCTACTTAGGCAGCACTCAGCAGCGCAGTGGGCTGCTCCAGTCACACCAGCGTATGAAGCCAACCATAAAGCAAAACGTCTCTGGAAGGAAACCCTATAATGCATTTCCCCACCATCTCCTTCAGCAGTGGGAGCCAAGAACAAGACGATTTGCTATTAAGGCATCAGTAAGGTAATTTGTTGTGTGCTAAAGCCCTTGCTGGGCTATCCAGGCCAGCCCCTGTGCTGATGAGATCTAAACTTGTCAAACCTCATGAAGTTCAACAACGCCAAGTGCCAGATCCTGTACACAGGTCAAGGCGATCCCAAGCACAAACCAGGCTGGGAAGAGGATGGTTGGAGCAGCCCTGAGAGGAGGACTTGGGACCCCCCCTGCACCCCTGCATCCAGCTCTGGGGCAACAGCACCAGAGGGACGTGGAGCTGCTGGAGCGAGGCCAGAGGAGGCCCCGGAGCTGCTGCGAGGGCTGGAGCAGCTCTGCTCTGGAGCCAGGCTGAGAGAGCTGGGCTGGGGGAGGTGGGGGCAAGAAGGCTCCTGGAGGGGACACCTTAGAGCAGCTCCAGGGCCTAAAGGGGCTCCAGGAAACCTGGAGAGGGGCTTTGGACAAGGGATGTAGGGGCAGGACAAGGGGAATGGCTTGAACCTGCCAGAGAGGAGACTGAGCTGAGCTCTTGGGCAGAAGCTCTTCCCTGTGAGGGTGCTGAGGTGCTGGCACAGGGTGCCCAGAGAAGCTGTGGCTGCCCCATCCCTGGCAGTGCTTGAGAAGAGAAGAGAAAAGGTGCACTAGAAATACACTGCATCAGCAGCCAGTAACCGAACAGGAGCAAAGGTTGCCCCAGCATTTCTATTCTAAATCTGGTTTCCACGGGTTTACTGTATAACTGAGACAGACAGAAAAGGAATGTGAGCTGCACTGGATGATGCTCTTATGTTTCCTAATCTGAAGCAATTTTAAACCTCTCTGGCCATTTCTGGAGCAGCCACACAGCAACAAAAATAAACAGAGGTAAGAGTTTAAATGCTTACTTGGAGCATTAAAGCCTCCAGAAAGTTCAGGCCACTTCCAGTGCTGCTGTCCCGTGCCAGCGTCTCCCTTGGTTCTGCTCCGTCTGTCCATGCTCCATTGCTGTCCTGCTGCTCCCATCGGGCCCCAGTCCAAAATCAGGTTATTGCCTGGCAATTGTGAATCACAGTGAGCTTCTCACCCCATTTATATGTGATTCTGGCAATTGCAATCCACATTCTCCAGCCACTTGTGTTTTGCTGGCAGTTTGCATGGCTAATTCCCAGTGAATTCAAGGCAAGAGTGGTCCCAGGGCCCATGCCCGGTGCTATGGATGGTGCTGCCACACCACACTCTGTGCCCTGGTCCAGATCAACCTCCCACCCGTCGCCAGAGATCTTCACTTTTGGACACACCAAAAGGACAGAAAGAAGAGAAAAACCTTACCCAGGTGCTGATCTGGTGTCGGATGCAGCCAGATGAGCATCATCTTGGTGCTTGGGGACAGCGCGCTACCATCAGCACACCCAGCATCTGCAAGTCACAAAACAAACGAGATGCTCAATTCTGAAGCTTCATTTTCCTAACAAAACCCGAGACGAACAGGAAATGGCAGGAACTGCAGGAGCCTGTTTACCCTGAGAGAGATTGGGAAAGAAAGAGAAATGGCAGAAAATGAATCCAATCCGCTACACAGTCTGCAAATGTTGCTCATAGCTGCTCCCGAAAGGTGGCTGGTAATTATCCTCTTTTATCATACAACAACAACTTATTGCTGGAATGATGAGCACCAGGAACATGCTGCTGGTTTCACATCATGCCGCCGTTTGCCAGTGTTGTGCTGTGCTCACAAGTTGAACCTATAGCACTGAGAACAGTCATTTAGTAACACGTGTGCTTTGTGTCCTCAACATATCTTACCCACATTACCTCATGTCTCATCTAGCAACTAAATAGCCTTTTAAATCTCAGTTTTACTGGTAAGGAAGGAAAGAGCAGGAAGGAAGCAACCTTCTGGTGCAGCAAAAGCTGTGGGAGAAGCTGGTCCATAGGAATAAAGAGGATGAAACCTGCAGCAAGATGAGGGGGTTAAAGACATTCACAGCATTATCCAGCCATGCGTATTTCTGATGTGAAAGCGAGCTCACAACACCCCACAGGAGCAGATGGAGGTGAACAAATCGCATATCTGGTGGGGAGAAATCTTCTCCCATCACTAACAGTCAGCAGGAGGAGTGAAATCCAAGAGGAGTTCCAGGATTTCCTGGGTAAGGCACTAATTGTGGATCCCCTTCCTCCAGCGATGCTCTTCGTTTGACAGGCTAATCCTCCCAGAACCATAAATAAAGCCACAGGGGACAACTCAGTCAGGTTCCTTACAGCAGAAGCTCCAAATTGCTCACACTAGCAACGTCTATTAGTTTAGTCTTAAAGCATGACATTCCAGAAGGCTTGGAGCACGGGCAGCACCTCAAGGGGAGGAAGAGAAGCTAAATTTACCTTTCTGTTGTTATTCACCATCTCAGCTCTTTCATGTTTAGCATCACTGATTGATGCAGTATCGGCCCTTCTGGCTGCAAGGTGATATGAAATCCCCACCCCAAAACATTGCCCTTCAGAAGCAGCAGCTCTGTTGCACCAGAGGGACCCGTCATCATCCTCACACCCAGAACCTGCACTCCCCTGCCAGGGATATAACCCCCCTTCCTATTTTGTCTTGCACAAAATAGGTGTTGGTGGTCCCCAACCAACATCTGATTAGTTCCTGCTCATCCCCTAATTGTCACGCGGGGATGTTTTAGAGGGGGTTTGAGACCACCTTCACGTTGCTGTCGTGCCAGACGTGGCAAACTTGGGCACAACTGCAAGATTAAGACTGTTTCAAACTTTCCCACTTTAGGTAATTTATCACACATGCTCTCCATTGGGTTATAAAAGCAGGAAATTGTCTGAGTGAGCAGGAATCCACAGAGCTGCGATTGCCCGGAGCGATGCAGGAGTCTCCTGCTCCGTATGGAAAAGATGGGCATGGGATTCCAGAGCAGGAATCCTGGGGGGTGGATCAGGCAGCATAAAACCCGCAACTGCGGTAAGAATATCCCCAAGTGCGCTCTCGCCAGAGACTCACAGCGTGGTTTGGGTCCCTTGGTGCTGGGACGGGATGTGGACAGGGACAGTGTGGGGACCCCAACACCACACAGTGATGTGCCAAGAGCCAATATGCCCAGTGCTGTCCCCAGAAGCCAAACCCAGCAGTTCCTTACCTCCAACACACAACAAGGTTCCCAGTGCTGATCCCAGCCCCAGGTGCCGCTGTCCCCATCGGCACAGCTTGGCGAGCCTCCCGGAGCAGTGCTCCCATCCCTTCCACAATGTCCTGCAGGACCCCACTTCCTAGTGCTGGTGTCATCCAGCTCCAGGCGTACCAAGGGCAGCCTAGTGCCAGGCTGAGCTTTCAAAGTCAAATCTCTTTGCTTTTGTCACTTTATTTTGTTCTATTTCATGTCATCAATTCAAACACTTAGCACACGTTTTGTGCTCCTTATTAGTAGGAGCACAGTTTTATAAGGGATTGTATTATAATGCATATTTATGAGACAAGCGTGGATCAAGAATCCTGATATTTAAAAGATGCAATTATCTTTAAAAAGTTTGGCTTTGTTTTCATTCTAATGAATCCAATGTTTTAAGGCAAGCTAATTGGCTTGCCACTCATTTAGCTCCGTTGCCTGCTCATTACAACCCCTGTGTTTCCTTATAAGCAAATTTAAAAGCAGTCTCTTACTCCAGCTTTAAGTATCGGGCCTCCGAGGAATTCGTGGGGGCTTTTTTGTGCCACACAATAAAACTAATGCTTCCTAAACACTAGTGGCATCCTCGTTAGCTGAAACATCCTTTTGTTTTGATGGGAAAAATCCTGGATGCCAGATGAAAAGCAAAAAGGAGGAGAGAAAAGCAGAGAAAGTCTTTCAGAGAAGCTGCTGCCACCGAAGATAACACTTAAGAAGTTCTGGTGTGAACACGGGCTCTAATTAACAGTGTGAATACAGCCAGAAACTGGACTGTTCCTGAGATAAGTGGCGCTGTATGGGGTGAGTGGGGATACACAGAGCTGGGCTTCGAGCAGCCCCATCCCACGGGCAAGGGCAGCTCTGTCAGTCCAAGCCAAGCCACTGCTTTGGCGTTTCGATGAGTGCACATTTGATTATTTAAGAGCTGGTTGGGTTTTTCCCATTGAGTAATTATGTTCTGCTGAATTAGATTTCATTAAACAATGCAGCCCTGATGGCAGAAACAAATACATTATTCATTTCAAGAGCTGCTCGCTATTTCAGTTAATTTGCACTATCAATAGAGAGGTTTGTGGTGGAAAACCAAACATGAACGGATGGAAGCTTGGCCTGGAGACCTCTCTGGTGGGAGCAGTAGGTGCTGGAGCCCTGCAGAGGGGTGACACCGAGACTCCTGAGTGCCACAGTCATTGGATGCATCTGGGGGATCACAGTGTGCTCCTTGGAGGTGTTGCTGATGTTAGAGCTGGCTCAGCTGGCTGATCCTCTCTGGTCCAAGCTGACTGATGGGTTGCACAACCATCCTGTTGTTCTTTCTGGAAGCAGAGGAGCACAAATCATTGCTACTGTTTGCTTGGGCAAATGATTTGGCCGTCATTTGAAGCCTTTAAATCAGGGCTGGGTGTCTCCATCAACACTCAAGGGGAGGAAGGTGCAGGTGAGAGCTCTCTTTATGCTGCAGGTTGGATGGGAGGTGCAAGAGTGACCCTGAGAGCAAACCGTTAACCTCTGTGATTGCCATCGGGGATCACAAAGCTGCTCACAACCCCAGCTGGGTGCCAGGACCCCAGGTCCCACCAGAGCCAGGATGCCTGGGGAGGTGGTGGCATGGACAGGTAGCCCCAAGGCAGGCTGTGGGCAGGAATACATCAGGAATGCAGGTAGGAACAGCCCCAGGCACAGCCCACTGCCTTCAGTATGAGCCAGGAGGGTTTCACCGGGCTAAACCAAAGTCATCAGCTTTAACCAAAGTCCAACTCTACTCTAGCCCATCCAAAGGGCAAGCTGTCAGGGATACAAGACTCATCCCAAAGAGTCTTGGACACTGAGAGATGCTGAATGATCCCCAGCACTCCCCCATCACCTCTTTCGTACAAGTATTTACACCTTTTGGGCTGGCATCATCAGCAGAGGATAAATGGAGCTCACTGGAGAGCCCATGAACCTGACCGAGGGCTGAAGGTGTTGCCAGGAGGGAAACAACCCTTGGGGGGAGCGAGGAGCCCTATGCCCATGCCCCATGGATGGGAAGGGATGCTCAGGCGGGCTGTGTTTAGCAGAACACCACAAACCTACTGATTCCTACAGCCCATGTGTGAGATGCATCTGCCTGCTCGCTGCACTTGGCTCAGCACCGCACCGACTCAACCCAACGTGCCTTGGTGCAGTTAAAGAGAGGCAGAAGAGGCAGGGTTTGCTGCTGGTGATGGTGGGGCCTGAGCTGCCCCAGCCCCGGGCAGGATGAAGCTTTCCCAACCTTCCTGACCAGGGCTTTAAACCCAGGTATGGGCATCCCGCTCCCATCAGCACCTTGAGATCCAACCTCTCTGCCCCACGTATGGACATCAGCATTCCTGGTGAGAAAGCCCTCAATCAAGACCCGTACATGACACATCCATTTGGTTTTCCAGAAGGTTACAAGGAAATGTTTTCAATCACGGAGTCGATTCAGATTGTAATAAAATATTACATAAATATTTACATCAGCCCTGGCTTTACTTTAAAAGGAGGGATTTTTTCCCTCTTGCACACCCTGCCAAAGTAGTTAACTGGCAAAGCAGTGCAAAAACAAGGGCTGGGAGTCACTTTTTCCCTTCGCAGATCCATCACGGAGCCATCAGAAGGTTTATTTTTCCCATGTCTCCCCCAGATTCCATCATTTCCCCTCCTAAAAGATTCCATGTGTCTCCCGGTCACCCAGGTAAGGCAGCGACATCAGCTCTCTATATAAATGAGATGAGGGAGGGGAGGGAAGAGGGGAGGGAAAACGTCTTCAAAGCTGCAGCACATTAAAAGGAATTTATTAGATGTGTTGTGTGGGCAGGGTGCCAGCCAAGTTTAATATGGATCTATATACAAAGAAACTGTCTAGTTACACAGAATGAATATTTAATCATGCATGGATCAAGCAATTTCACAGAAGTAATTAAAAGCAGGCTTTGTTTATTGCTAAAAATGAGAGCTACCCTATTGACCTGGTGCTGGGCTTCTTGTGCCATATTGAACATGTTACCTGCTGATATTATGTTATTAAATGGGGATTAAGGCTAATTTTTTTCCCCTTTGCAGATAAGAGCTCTTAAGCTATCTTGTCTGTTTGTGCACAGAGAGGGGGGAAAGAGCCCCACAGTGGAAAAAACAAGGCTGCACGAATCACAAGGGTTAGGAAAACACTCGTACCCGTAACGGGAAGGCAGAAAAGGATGAATTAATTGAATAATCAATGGATAAGTTTGGTCCCAGGAAGCAGCCATGGGGGAGCATCCCAAGGGATGAGCTTGGTGCTGCTGGCTGGGTGCCTAGGCTTGGGATGAAACCCAGCACAGAGCCAGGCAGAAGGATGCTCAACTGGGACAATATCAGAGAGAGATGGTGGAAAAACATTGAGGCTGGAAATAGGGGTTTATATCCCAGCCTTTCCCCACACCGGGGGGAACTGGGGCTGTTGCTGCTGTCTCTTAAGGCTGGTTGGATGTTAAACACCACTTCCACATGCTGATGGCTCTGAGCATCAAGCACTCACTGTGGATTAAGCTTTGAAGCCAACTGACAACCAGGGATTCCCTACGTGGCCGTAAACACATCTGTATTGCCAGGAACGGATGCTGAGCACCCATGGACACGTGGCAGGACCAGGGGAGGTCCTCGCACAAGCGAAGGTCACTTTTGCTTGTACCATTCAAACCACTGTGTTGGCATCACCCAAAGCAGATCCCTCAGACCAGAGGAAATAGCTGCCGGGTAATCCTGGTGCGAGCAAATACGACTTACCTGGAAGAAACCCTTCAGAAGCTACCAGATCCTGCCTTGGTGGTGCCTGTGATCCCTGAGGGAGGAGCGCCAAGAATGAACAGGTCACCTGGGATATGTCATGCCTGAAAATCCTGGCTGGTACAGAAAGCCTGCTCCCTCCTGCTCCAGCATCTCAGCCTTGCAGGTGCGAGTCCTGGTGGAAAAGGCTGCGGGCATCAGTCCTATGGCTTTGGGATACAGAATAGGGACCCCACAGGCTCCTGCAGAGAGAAATAACATCAACATTTGTGTGTTAGGCACCCCAAACCCTTAGGCAAAACCGATAGCTATAGACAAAATGCCTGCTAAAGCAAAGCAGCTTCAACAAGCTTTAATAAAACTATCCCTTGGAATAAGAACTTAGAATCATGGAAGGGTTTGTGTTGGAAGGGACCTCAAAGCTCCTCCAGCTCCAACCCCTGCCCCGGGCAGGGACACCTTCCATAGAGCAGGTTGCTCCAAGCCCCTGTGTCCAACCTGGCCTTGAACACTGCCAGGGATGGGGCAGCCACAGCTTCTCGGGCCTCCCTGTGCCAGCGCCTCAGCACCCTCACAGGGAAGAGCTTCTGCCCAAGAGCTCATCTCAGTCTCCCCTCTGGCAGGTTCAAGCCATTCCCCTTGTCCTGTCCCTACAGGCCCTTGTCCAAAGCCCCTCTCCAGGTTTCCTGGAGCCCCTTTAGGCACTGGAGCTGCTCTAAGGTGTCCCCTTCAGGAGCCTTCTCCTTAAGAGGACAAGAAAAATGAGAAGCCCAGGGTGCAAAGAGCTGGAAAACAAATGCAGAGTTTGGGTAAACCCAAGCAGCAAGGAAACACAAGCGAATGGAGAAGCCTCAAAAGCCAGCGATCTGTCAGAGCACTGGTAACAGACACAAGGAGCTCCCAGGATCGCGCATCCCGATGCACCTCTCCCTGCTCCGCGCAGCCACCTCCCCTCCGAGAGCTGCTTGTGAGCTATTAGCAGATGAGGATATTACTGTTTTACCCTGACTTTGCATAACTATAAATGACAGAGCAAATTGCCACTCGGTGAGAACACAGGCCTGATGGATTTAAGCTGACAGCGTCTCTTTACATGATGATTATTTATAGTGCATTAGCACCGGGGTGGCTTCGCCAGGCACAACCCGGGGCTGGCAGCTCCCGACCCGCAGAGCGGCTCCTTAGAACAATAAACCACCACTGCTGCTTCCCCGAGCCCCAGCGAGGTCACGGAACGAAGTAAAAGCCAGGGGTGATGACATTTATAAGCACTAAGATCTTAAAGACAGAAAAAACACTACTGCAGATGAAGGCTTTGAATCAAACTTTAATAAAAGATGGAATTCCAGCCAAGAGCCGCTCGGCTGGAATATGAAGAACATTCACTCCCTTTGCTAGCTCCGCTTTTGCTATGGGATGCTAAAAGACACGTGCATACATACAGATACATGTATGTGTGTACGTGCATGTATATATGCACACACATGAAGGGGGACTATGCGCAGATATACAGATAGATGGACACACACATGGAGAGGTTTACTCTCTATTCAACCAGTATCGACCTCAACATTAACCATTAACACATCCACCTGACCCAAAGCTTTCCCAATACACCCTTCTGGCCTGTCACACAGTGCTGTCAAACACAACAGTGATGCTGAACCTCACCAGGGCTCTGTGCCACCATTCTGGTCCTCTCCACAGCTGGTGGAAGGAGAAGCTGACGGTGGTTCCTTCTCCCTGGGGCAGAGGGATGACCCTGTACGAGGAGACTTTCCAGGGCTGGCCTGCAGGTAGTTATCTTGTCTATCCCACGTGTTAACATCCCCCGATCTGCGTGTATGAAAGGGAACTCGAATCACAGCATGTAATTAAGATGTGAGCTCCGATGTGTTGGCAGGAAGGTGAGGGGAAACACGGCCTCTCAAGGTCAAACACCAAACCCGCCAGCAGCATTATCTCCAGCGCTGCACAGCTGATTGCATCATCTGCATATGAAATGAAATACAATTAATATTTGTCATGCACAGGCTGCTGCTGAGCTCCCCTCGCCCGCCCTCCCTCCCTCATTCATCTCCCAGTAACATCCCGAAAGTTGCATGTGGCACTGAAAGACCGAGAACCCTCTCTGGTGATGTGAACTGGAGATAAATCTCTTGTCAGCGAGCCTGAAGGCAGGAGCTGGAACTCCCCCCGCACCAGCGACCTTGCCTCTAACTATTTGCTTAATTAGGAGAAAACCCTATTTTTCACTAAATTGGGTGGCTAATGCACATCATTACAACCTGCCAAGGAAGCGGGTTTGCCCTTCTCCTCCGTGCCAAGATGACAGCTGAACGTTCTATTTACCTAGAAAGTATCCCTCAGCCCTATGTTAAAGAGGATGAGAGACAAATTACACCTTCATGTTAATGGTTGATGATTCTCCTACTGTGCATCTGGAGGCCTCTTATGTCTTACTTCTCCAAGACATAAACCAATGATTTGTCCCAGGTATATTTTTCATCAAGCCCATAAAAACTTCCAGTTGATGTTAATGGAGGAAGAGTTTATCTCCAATGGGTCCCAGACAGGCTTATGGCAAGAATATGCCAAGTACCCATCAAACAATAAGACATAACAGGGCATGTGTTAGAGCGCAATAAGGATACACCGAGGTGAGTGAGAGTGATTATGCTGCTGGTTGGAAAAGCTCTTTTAAAGCAGCTTTTTGCTGAAGATGGGTTTGGGGAGGAGGCTGGTCCTGCACAGGACAAACCCAGCTCTGCAAACACCAAAGCTCTTATTCACAGTGTGTCTCCTGCAAAGACACCTCCAGCCCAGCTCCTCTGGGAGAGGGAAACTGCACCCCAAATATCCATAAACCCACAGACACAAACTTGAAACACACCCCCCCCAGCGCAAGCACAGAGCACACGAGAAATGCCTGTCTGGGACCAGGTCCAAGCCTCAAAACCTCAATATTCCACCACCAAATGCCCGTGTGGCTTTTTCACAGACCATCCCCACTTCCACCTCCCTGGGCACCCACTGCTGCACCTTCTCCTAAACCAAAAAAACATACTAAAACCAGACCCCAAAATTGCAAAGACCTTGCAGGCAACTGGCAGGGATGGAGCTACCTGAGGTCTGCAGCTTCACAACCCCCAGAAGTCAGAGCCCACGCTGCTGTGTGCTGTGTCTTGCCCACATCTGGAGCCACCAGCTGGGGTTTGCTCTGGTTCCTTTAAAGCCTGGCCCAGCTCTGAAGTGGCAGCTCAGGTCCTGGCTCTCACATAGCCTCGCTCCACCACGTCTTTCCCCTTTACTTCTTATAACTTTCATTAGCCCAGCAATAACAGTTGAGGCTTGGAAAGCACCACGGTGCTCACCGCGACACAGACCTCAGAGGAGACCACACTTCCTCAGGGTTTACTTCTGAGCGCAGCTCACGGCTGGGGAAACAGAGCCCAGCCTTTATCCAGCTCCTTTGCTGACTTCGCACTAAACCAGTGCAGCCCCATTTGCCATCCTGTTTGTACCAATATCTTCTTTATGCTGCTGTCCTGCATTTACAGCCCAAACTGGTGTGATTCCAGTGTGCAAACTGGGGGCTTCACTGCAGGTGTTTAACCAGCACTTTGCCTGCCTCTGGCTATGACCAAACCTCACAGTGGTGCATCCCTTTTGGTGCTGGTCTTGGGCAGCATGCAAAAGCACGGCTGTTTGCATGTAAAAGGTGATTTCCATGCGGGATATTCAAGGACAAATTTGCACCCAGCCATGCTCCAAGCTGGTTTTAAACCCTCGCAGGGATGGGGTACAGGCAGGTCCTGCTGCAATGCAGAAGGTGAGCAAGCTCACACGCCTCTCCGTGCAGCCCTCCCCAAGCCTTTCCCCACACTCCCATGGTTAATAAACACCCCCCATAACAGTCCTCCCCCAGTTGTTGTTGCACTGAGCCACTTAAAACCAGCACAACGCACTTCAGAGGCTTGACAGAGACCGGAATGAAGGACTTCCTGTGGCAGCCTGGAGAGCGCATCTCTCATCCCATCTGAAGTGGCTCAGAGATGCTGCAACTAAAAGTCTCTCATGAGAAATGAGCACCAGATTTTTGAAGGATTCTGCTTTAAGGACAAATCAGCCCCAAAAGGCTCCCTGGATCCATGCATCCCATGGTCCATGTTCCAGCACACCCCAAAGAGGCACCCGAGCACCCCTCACAGCCATGCTCCCCACTGACATGGCCCTTCCAGGCTGCCCAGCTCCAGGAAAATCACCAAAATAGGATGAAGTGAAAGGAAAATATGCACAACCAGGGGAATTAGTGCAGAGATAAACCAAAGGGAGACCAGGGGAGGGTTCATGCTTGGGGATAAGTGCTATAATCGGGAAGGAAATTGAAAAGGAATTCCTTGGAATACAGCGTGCTGCTAATGGGTTCCCTCTGCAGCGCCGGAGCAGAGCCTCTCCCCATCTGGATCCAATGCTTATCCAGTGTTATCCCAGCCCGGGTGTGTGTCAGAGACAGCCAAGCGCGCTGGAGCGCTTTGTTTGAGCGTGAGAAGTGAGCTGCACCAGCACAAATCCCGTTGGGAAGTAAGGAAACTGCTGCATCCCTCCAGGTTCAGCTGGATGGGATGGATGTGCAGAACAACGCACCTACCGCCCTTTGGGACCTGCTGGGGTCCAGGCTAAAGCAGCACCCAAAGGCGATGCTTGCAGCAGGAGAGGTGCTGCAGCATCCTGGGTGCTGGAATCACCCCAGAGCCGCAGCAGGGTGCAGCGCATCCTCCCCGCAGTGCCCAGGCAGGCGGGGGTGGGCACGCCGCTGCTTTGACATTCCCAATCCAAAGCCGTGCCTTCTGCCAGAGGTAGAGCCTTGGCATCTGCACAAGAGCACGTTTCTAGCAGCGCGATGGCCCTTTTCCAGCACACCATTATTTCTATTTTACAGCCTTGCACAGCGGCCAGCGAATGGATCCGCGGAGTCTCTTTGGCACCAGGGAGGTTAACATTTTCCTCTTGGCACTTGTGCATTGATAGCTGTTAAGTGCAGGCTGCTCCTAGGCCAGGGATATGCCTTTCAATAATCTCTCCCTTTACCATTTCAAAGCCTCGACAATAAGTATTACTTCCTGGCAATTCCCGTTAGCAGCCGGGTACGTGCTCTGCCTGTGAGACAATACTCTCCGAGCAGGAGAAGGCTCGTTGCTGGAGCCTTGTTGTCGTTGCTGCTTTTGTGGTAAGGGAGGAATTGGGCTGCTATTATATTTTCATCTCTTTGTCATGTGTTGCTATTGGAAAGCTACTCCCCAGGCTCGCTGGACACCACATGAGCTGGTTAATGTTAATAAAAGATTAAATTAACTACGGGATCAGCGAGGCTTTCAAGAAACACAGAACGTTATATTAATCCCAGACATGCAGATTATTGCACTTATTACTGGATTTAAATATGGAATTGAAATGAGAGAAGGAGAAGGACTGTGCAATATCTGAACTATCCAAGCGTGCCCATTACCCGGGGAGGAAATAAATCCCCTCGGCCCCTCAAGTCCTTGCCACTGGAAGCGCTGCACAAGCAGAGCCCTTTGTCTGCCATTAGGCATCGATCCAGCCCTTAATGAGGTCAACAGGAGGCTTTCCGTGGGCTTCAACAGCCCTTGGAGCTGCTCCTTTCCTAACAAATCCAACATGAAGAAGCCTGAGACAAGCACAGCTTCGTCAGCAGGGCCATTAAGCCCATTCTGGGAGCAGAGAAGCTGCCACAACCAGCTCACCTCCCTGCAGAGGCCATGCTGGGAAGAGAAGCATCCTTCCTCCCTTCACGTGGGGCTGGTGGTCGTGGCAGTGTTGAACATCATGGGGGGCATCTCCACGGAGGGCACCTCCACAGCAGCTCTGCAGGAGGAACGGAGCTGGGGTGACCCAGAGGAGCTGGTGTGTTTCTAGTTACAAGCTCAGTCCCACATTAGGAGCCAAACCTTGATGCTGGAAAACTCCTGGTGCAAACCCAGCACGATGCAGCCCCGAGTTAAATCCCCCCCCTCCGCTGTGTCACAGGCTTGGGGGGCTGTTCCTTGTGTTTCGGGGCCTGGAGCCCCGGCTGTTTTCCTCGTTTTCCCCTGTATTTCTCCTAATGAGCCTTATTTCATCCTCCGGGCTCACCAATGGCTCAGCCAGTGAAGCACCTCCAAGCACTTGACTCCACACTTGGCTTCTGGGGGCAGAACATCCCACGAAAGGGTCAGAGAAAACATTACCCAAACATCCATATTGGCCCACATTTATGGTGTCCTGCCTCCCCTTCCCCATGGACCAAGGAAGTCAGACAGCGGGCAAAGGCATCACTGTATTTAGGGGTTTTTTCCCCTCCCTATTTTAGCTACATCTGGTGCCTAAAAGATACGCAGAAGATTATTAAGACACCAGCATCATCTCCTGCTTCGTGTTTGAGATGCACAGAATGGAGGAAGGAGCATTAGAGGGCAGATTTTTTGGGGTGTGAAAGAAGCCTGATGGAGTCCACGGGATGAAAATGCTGAACCCACAGAGGAGGGAGCAGAGCCCTGAGCTGGTCAGACACATCCCGCACTGGTTTGAGCACCGGAGGTGAACGATCGTCTTCTCACGGCGCGGGATCAGGGCAGCAGCTCCCCCAGAGCGGTGAAGCGAGTGGTGCGAGCTGCAGACGAGCGGAGGCTCGGTGGTGGTCCAGGGGCTAAAAATCCGGCAAGGCCCCCCCCCCGCCGCCAGCAACCACCAACTCCTGTGCCACACTGACATCTTATGGGAAAAGCGTTAGTTACAGCTGCAGGAGCCGGGTTGGAGCTCCAAGGGCAGGTCTGCGGCACAAAGGCCTGGATTTTGTGCCCACCTTGTCCTAAAAAACTGTGTCTCCTGTGGTCTGAGATGTACAAAAACCAATGATGTTTCTCTGCAGTTAAAGCAATGGAATCGCGGAATGGTTTGGGTTGGAAGGGACCTTAAATCTCCTCCAGCTCCAACCCCTGCCCCGGGCAGGGACACCTTCCACTAGAGCAGGTTGCTCCAAGCCCCTGTGTCCAACCTGGCCTTGACCACTGCCAGGGATGGGGCAGCCACAGCTCCTCTGGGCACCCTGTGCCAGCGCCTCAGCACCCTCACAGGGAAGACCACGGCCCAGCCTGGAGCTCTGGAGGCTGCAAACCCGACACGTAACCTCCAGCTTCACTTGTTCCTGATGATTTTACATTAAAAAGCAGCCTCGCAGTTCACTGATCCCTGCAGCAAGATACAAAATGAGTTTGCTAGAAGTTAACGAAGGAAGCAAGAGGGCATCTTGACTTACCAGGCACAAGATAACAACATGCACATGGACCTTCAGTGCAGTAACTGCTGGCCAACAGCCACTTTGTCCTTTAGCCCATGAAGAACAGAGTGAGTGCAAGCAGCATCACCAGGAAGACCCAAGCATCACCTCCCCCAGTCTGCTCATCACGTCTTGTAACTGGGTGATTTTTGCAGCTGAGCAGGAATAACCCCCCTGAGAGCTATTGGGAAGCTTATCTGAACCTCTTCTACTGCTTTAAGATGACCTCTCATGAGTAAACAGGAATAATTCACAGAATCCAGCAAAACAGCTTGATATAATCATCACAGAGAGCATCCATCCAGCCTATGGATCAAACACGGCTGCATCACCCTCGGGGGAGCCCTGCCATAACCACTTAGCCATCCCTCACCACTGCCAGCCCCAAGCCCACAAGTGTAATGGGTTTTACCTCCAAGCTCTGCATGGAGCAGGGATCCTCCTACCTGCAGGCAGAAACCCGGAGGGCAGAGATGAAGGTGCCTGAGGGTGATGGAGATGAGAACTGGACAGGTTCTGAAATGATCTTCCCCCTCCTTTAAAGCACTGGTGGTTCAGACATCGTTTGTTCTTCCTCAGCTCCAGCAGGACACTGGTGCTGACAGCAAAAGCTTTGCTAAAATCCTTGGCCAGCTCCAACATCACCTTTTCCTTTCTGTTTCTTAACAAATGCCTGGTGGGAATTAATCCTCCCTGTCCCCTGCTGTGTCCACAAGCAACCCATCAGGAGTGTCCTTTAGATAAGGTTGCTGCCACTTCATTAGCTAATATTTGCACAGCAGCAGGAAGATGTGGAGCGCTCCCTCAGCGCTGAGCATCGCTATGGTGTGCTGTGGGGGAACCCCTCCGGAGCACCCCGCCAGCATCCCTCACTGGGGACAACAGCGTTGGTGCTGATGGCCTGGCTGAGTCAGGTTTGGGATGCAGCAGGACGAGCAGCCCCTTCTCCCTGTTTGCATCCTGCAGGTTTCCTTGTACAAGGAGCTAGGTCACCACTACCAACGTCTGCACCAGGACAGGGCAGCTTCCCAAATCCTGCCCTTCCAGCAGCAGCTCCCAGGCACCTGCCCGCAGGTGATTAGCCGGAACCATCACCCTTATTCCATGCATTTCAGCCAGATGCTGATGACTTGAGGTCACAACCCTTCGCTAATGAGAGACTTGTGTGTGTCTGACTGACACCCCGTGGCAATTAGTCCCTCACCACACTTGTTATTTCTGTACGGAGCAGACGCTGAGTTCTCTCACTCGGGGCAGGATTTCCTCCCTGTAAGGAAATAAGTGTGCCCCTTATTTACCCACCGCGTCCCTGAGCTCCATGTGCACATGAGCTCATGTGGCAGAGCCTTGAAGAGGAGCCAGTGAAGGGGAGGATACCCCAGCTCGCTTCCCTGAAACCCATGGGAGATGTGTCTGGAGGGCTTTGGACAAGGGCCTGTAGGGACAGGACAAGGGGAATGGCTTGAACCTGCCAGAGGGGAGATTGAGATGAGCTCTGAGGCAGAAGCTCTTCCCTGTGAGGGTGCTGAGGCGCTGGCACAGGGTGCCCAGAGAAGCTGTGGCTGCCCCATCCCTGGCAGTGTTCAAGGCCAGGTTGGACACAGGGGCTTGAAGCAACCTGCTCTAGTGGAAGGTGTCCCTGCCCGTGGTGGGGGTTGGAGATGGATGAGCTTTAAGCTCCCTCCCAACCCAAACCAGGCTGGGATTCTGTGATTAGGTGCTTTGCCAGCATCTCTGACCTTCAGCTAGAACCCTGCAACATCTATTTATAAGACCTGGCGAGTGTAAAAACCCAGACTCAAGCCCTGCAGCAGCTCAGCCAAGCCAACCACCGAATGCATTAGCATCTCCCTCGCAGCCAGACCGCACAAACCCAGGCTGGCAGCATCTCCCCAGCCCACACCGTGTCAGCCACACACACCACCCCAAAAGCCACACTGGCTACAGAGTCCACACTGCTCCCCAGTGCCGGAGCTGCAGCATCTTAAACCCAGGAGCACCCCAAAGAGGGATCCTCCGTAAGGGACCTGCCACCGAGGGTGAACTGCAGCAAAGCATCAGCGGATCCAAACCAGCCCAAGACAGGAGGACCTGGCTGCTGCTCCCACACCAAGGTGTCCCCCCCAGAGCACAGCTCCCTGCGGGGCTGTTTTAGCCTTGGGGCATACTTAGATGCTTGCGGCTCGGATGGGGCTGTGCTCCTTCAACGTCCTCTGAAGCACTTGCCTTCTGATTCGGAAGGGAGACTTGAAATAAAAATTAGAAGGCAAACAAAAGCAGTGTCTCCACTTAAAAGCCCTTTAAAGGCTTGGGAATGATTAATGTGTTTAAACTATCAACTGTTGCTGGTTTAAGAGGAGATAAATACAGGATCGAGGCTTGTGGCTACACAAACAGTGCCAAAGAGTAAGTAAACAGCCTGACAAGTTCAGCGCTCTCCTGGAGACGGGGTTTGCTCCACGCCGCGCCGCGGGGCTTAAAGAGGAAGCACCAGGCTCGGAGAAGAGTGAGCGGTGGTGAAGTGCTGCCCCTGCTCAGCCTGGAGCCGGAGCTGCTGGAGATGGCTTCCGGCAAGAGTCGGTGAGCAGCAGCACCCCGGCTCCTTCGAGAGGCTGAGGGGCTATGGGCAGAGCAGGGCTGGCACCCGGATTCCTATTCCTGGAGCAACCTGCGCTAGTGGAAGGTTGGAACTGGAGGAGCTGTAAGGTCTCTTCCAACACCAACCATTCACGTCCCCTCTGTGATGGGAGCACAGTGGCAGAGCTGCCACATGCAGATGTGTCAGCACATCTTGCAAAGCAGCTGCCAAGGCTGCTCATCACCTTCACCATCCATCAACAGCAGCACCATGAGCCAGGGAAGTGTGATGGGGGACAGATGGACAGGAGGAGATGTGCTGGAGGGAGAGGCAGAGCCTGTGGCCGGCACAAGGAGCACAACCCCACGTCCTCAGGAATAAAACATGTTCTCCGTGGCACTGGTTGGTCTGGTTTGTATTAAAACCAGGCACCCAAGACAGAAGAAGGTGCATCTCCCACCCAGCTCCAGCGAGACCTCAATTCTCTCTCCTAGCCTGGAACATCCTCCCTCCAGCTTGGGCAGATGGTGAGACACTCTTTAGGAGGAAGAAGGAGAAGCAGCAATAACAAAGCCATTCCTGCCACAGGGGAGTGAAGGTCCTTGAACTCCCTCCAGGCAGCGGCACCGTGTCCTCCAGGGCAGCTCACAAAGCTGAGCCTGCTCCTGAACCATCCAAACTGCCTCAGCACCAGCTCCCTCATGTTGGAACCAAGGGCTGTGCCCCAGAAACTCCGGGATTTACGTTCCTGCCTCGCTCAGTATCCAGTATCCCGACAGCACAGAGATGCTGCCACACTGAACGCTCGCCCTCCCAGCAGCGCAGAGACGATCCTCACCACCATTCCCACCAACAGCTTTCCCTTTGGGCATTGAAATACATTTTCCCTTCAACATCTGAAGAACTCACCCTCTTTTTTCCCCTGGCAGAAGCACTCGAGCTGCTCCATTAAGCACAGCCAGCTCCCCGTGCCCCCTCTCCGAGCTGCTCCATTTGGATGCGCTGGGTTCACCACGAGCTGTATCCCAGTTCTCCTGATCGTTGTAACCTTCTTGGTGATCCAAGACAGAGCTGCAGGGACAAAGAAAAGGCACAAAACAGAAAGACATCAGATCTGAGCACAGAGAAACTCATTTATCAGCTTTAAACTCAAGAGCAGGGTGCAAAAAGATGAAGACAGAGCCCATCCACTCTGCGTCATCCTGGGATTCCAGGATACCGGAAACCCCTAGTGCTGCTTCTTCCATGCATCCCACAGCGACATCCTGAAACAAGCCTGGTGGGGCTGCTATTGGGAAGCAGAGAGTGTGCACAACCACCATGGACGCAGGGAAGGGGCCGACACCACTGGCTCTTGCTGCGCAGCAGGAACAGTTGCATGAGCGCGGTGGGGAGGAGATGGGCTCCTCGGAGCACGGAGGGAAGCAAAGCCGGCAGCCCGGGAGCCAAGGGATGTGCGGGACGGCGCTGCTGCAAGCTCCGTGGAGTTCAATGGGCCATTTAGCAGGTAACTGTCACTTCGAACACCACGGATTATGCAGACAACAGGAGCCAAGCCAGGGTGACGCTGCCCATAATCCAGTGGATGTTCAAACACTGGGGCGGCTGGATAAATAGACGGTTTAATTAAACCAACAAGTCATCGTTTATTTTCCCATCACAATAGGTTAAATGACTTTTTATTCCCATTTTCCATATCAACAGAGCAGACTTTTTGGTAATAAAAGCTCAACTCTAATTAACAGCTGGGGTGGTTGTACTTGGCAGCGCTGTGAGTAATTCAGCACAAAGCAAACACATTTACTAGAAATGGCTTTTGATTGCAGAGCCCAAGGTAATGGATGTTTTGGGAGCGGGTGCCAGCGGCAGCCTGGTTATTGTTTCAGGATGGAGGACGAGGTGAGAGGGGGAATTGGCCTGGCCAGGAAGGTGGAAGTGGAAAAACATCTAACTAATTGATGAGCAAGGCCTGGGATGCGGTTGGCACCCGTGGGTGCTGTGAAATGCCTCTTGGGGTGGGCAGCCAGAGCTCCCTCTGATGTGGAGGGTTTCTGGAGGAGCCCATGGCAGGAGGGTCACACTAAGAGGTGAAAACACAAGGATGAGTGATCCCATGGACATCCAGGGCTGTCTTATGCCAGCACCATCCCCCAGGATTCAGCCAGTGCTTGCCCAGTGAGCAGGATCGTGTCCCACACCCCCTGGGATGCTTCCCGTTGGCTTTCTACAGCCAGAGGAGCATCCACAGTTACTGCGACAGATCAACACATACCACTTAGGGACAGGATATAAAAATCTACCCAGCTCATCATTTCCTATCATAACCTCTTCTTTTCCCTTCCCTTCCCCTCCCTTTACACCAGCACCACTTTAAGCAGCAGCTTGCTGCTGGTTGTGCCACTGAGGAAGGGGCTGATGCCTTTGGCACAGGAGAATAAATGGTGTGTCAGCAGCTTCACCTGCAGTGCTGTGATTTACACCTCCCCCCCCTCAGCCCCAAGGTTTATCTAGTCGCCCTGTCGGGCACATCTCCCCCTTTCCTAATGGTTGTCCTTATTTATGCAGGAATATTGACAACAGCTTGAAGTCCCAGCCATAAAAATTATTTAAAATCAATCTCTCATGTTTCACTTACTGATTTCCCATCCAAAGGGTCTTGCCAGTGATTTAAACACCACATCCTCATCCCGGCCCCCGCATCGATCCCTGCTCAGATGGAGCGGTCCCCGGCCCTTGTGGTTTGTCCCCCCAAGGTGGCAGCTTTCCTATAAGATGGAAGCAGATTTTCCTCAAATTAAAACAAGGAACAGGTTTATCGGGAGATGTTGCAGCGGGGCTTTGACCTCCAAGCCGAGGTGCATGTGTGGAAGAGGAATGGGTGCTCACAGGGAGCCACATGTGCCCCTCAAAATGGGGTTTGGGTCACCTCCAGTGTAGCTGCTGCCCCATTCAAGCTGGGAACCAGCCTCTGCTTCCAACAGCAGCAGAACCGTGGAATGGTTTGGGTCGGAAGGGAGCTTAAAGCTGATCCAGCTCCAACCCCTTGGAAGGGACACCTTCCACTAGAGCAGGTTGCTCCAAGCCCCATGTGGGAGCAGGTAACCTTGACATGGAAAAGACAAAGGAGGCAGAACAGCAGCTGGAGAAGAGGGACTCAGCTCTGACACCCACCACTAATGGCAGAAGTCATTCTGGAGGCCACATTTGTTCCCTTCACGATCTTCTGCACATCTCTGATAGGCAAGATGTTCTTGAGCAGAGCCTCTTCCATAGGTTCGCTCAGTAAAACAACCACTTCTCTTACCTGGGCTACGCAGAGGTGCTGGTGAGCCTGTCTCTGCAAGGGAGAGCAACCACTCGGCTCCAGCGAGCTCACGAGAGGCACAGCCCTGCACGTGCACCCACACTGACCACATCTCCACATCAACCAGGCTGCTTCCTTTTGCCATCCCCACCAAAACAGGAGGTGAGGAGCACAGCACAGTTTGGGACAAGGCGCAGGTTTGTGCAGAGCCCCATGAGCTGCAAAATCAGACAAAACATTGTTTGATGATGGAGCTCCTGCGTGGAAGCAGCAGGATACAGCACACACATCGCAGCGCGCTGGGTTATCTGGATGGACCTGCTCCGGGGTGAGGAGATTCGAGGAGCCCCATTAGGGTATGATAGCAGCTTTGTGGGGAAAAGGCTGGAATGGTTTTGGGAGAGCCAGCCCCGTCGCTGAGCCACCCGTGCTGTGTGCTTGCCAGGGGTAAGTGAGCCAAGAATGCAATGGGCTGTGTGAGACTTGTCATCGTGGCTGTGCTGGGAGCAACACGCTGTAAAGAAGTGTTTGGAAACGCTTGTTCCCGGCAGCTCTTTGGGAAGTGCTACCAGTCACCCTCCAGCCCCGCTCCCAGACCTGTCCCATGCACCCAGTGCACCCCGTGGTACCCAGCGGGACAGGGGATGTATGGTAACGGGTGGGATGTAC
>NW_009914238.1:0-1617 GCF_000696875.1 Nestor notabilis
GGGATAACAGCGGGATAACAGTGGGATAACACCGGGATAACAGTGGGATAACAGTGGAATAACAACGGGATAACAATGGGATAACACCGGGATAACAGTGGGTTAACAGCGGGATAACAGCGGGATACACCAGGATCAGCACCAGGACCAGTATGGGATGGGATGGGACCAGTATGGAATGATATAGGAGCATTATGGGATGGGATGGGAGCGTTATGGGATGGGAGCATTATGGGATGGGATGAAGCATTATGGGATGGGATGAGGGCATTATGGGATGGGATGGGAGCATTATGGGATGGGATGAAGGATTATGGGATGGGATGAGGCATTATGGGATGGGAGCATTATGGGATGGGATGGGGGCATTATGGGATGGGAGCATTATGGGATGTGATGGAGGCATTATGGGATGGGACCATTATGGGATGGGTCCCATATGGACCATGGGGGGGGTGGGTCCTCACCTGGGGCCAATCCAAGGTAGCGGCGAGGAGCTGCCCCGTCTGGTTACAGTCATCGTCAATGGCCTATGGGGGGAGAGGCACCTATAGGGGCTATAGGGTGCCCCATAGCGCCCCACTGCACCCTATAAATCCCCACTATAAGCTGGCTATAGGGTAGCTATAGGCGTATCTATAGGGTATCGATATGGTCCCTATATGCACTCACCTGTTTGCCCAGCAGCACCAGGCTCTGTAGGGTTCTATAGGATCTCTATGGGGTCCCTATAGGGTATCTATAGGGTACATTTAGAAGTATCTATAGGAGTGTCTATAGGGGTGTCTACAGGGTTTCCATAAGGGTATCTTTAGGGGTTCTATAGGGGTGTCTATGGGGTATCTATGGAGTAGCTATAGGGGTGTCTATGGGATATCTATAGGGATGTCTATAGGGTACCTATAGGGGTGTCCATGGGGATGTCTACAGGTATCTATAGGGTGTCAATAGGAGTGTCTGTGGGGTATCTATACAGCTGTCCATAGGGTGTCTATGGGATATCTATAAGATTGTCTATAGTGGTGCCTATGGGGTAGCTATAGGGTATCTATAAAAACATCTATAGAGATGTCTATGGCGTACCTATACAGTTGTCTATGGGATGTCTGTAGGGGTGTCTATGGGGCGTCTGGAGTATCTATGGGGGTGTCTATAGGGTATCTACAGGATGTCTATGGGGTATCTATAGGGTGTCTATAGGATGTCTAAGGGGCATCTATAGGAAATCTATAGGGGTGTCTATGGCGTGTCTACAAGGTATCTATAGGAATGCCTATGGGGTATCTATAGGGTGTTTATGGGGTGTCTATGGGGTGTCTATGGGGTATCTATAGGGTATCTACAGGAGTGCCTATAGGGTGTCTATAGGGGTGTCTATAGGTATCTATAGGGTACTACCCATAGGGATGTCTATAGGGGTGGCTATGGGGTGTCTATGGGGTGCCTATGGGGTGTCTATAGGGGTGTCTATGGGGTGTCTATAGGGGTGGCTATGGGGTGTCTATGGGGTGCCTATGGGGTGTCTATAGGGGTGTCTATAGGGTATCTATAGGGTGTCTATAGGGGTGTCCATACGATGTCTGTACGGTGTCTATGGGGTGTCTATAGGGGTGTCTA
>NW_009914239.1:0-11529 GCF_000696875.1 Nestor notabilis
CATTGTCCCTAGTCTGTCTTTTATTTGCTTTGGGTCAATAAATAGATTTGTTTTGGGTCAAGAAATATTCTATCATAAGAGGATGCATATTCTTTAATGATTACTATCAGTAAATTAGCTAGAAAATTCAGTTCTACTAACTTTTTAACCTGTATCACTTTTGCGTTTTGAGAGATAAGCTTTAACCAACTATAACTCATCTTAGTTGTGCATGAAGTTATAATGGTAATAGTCATACAGTCACGCATAATGAAAAATATATGGATTTGCATTTCATCTGCATTTTACCAGAATTTATATCTTTCAGTATTTTACCTCAACAGTTCTTTTAAAAGTTTTAGAGAAATGTCAAGCAGGAGAAAGAACCGATCCCCACGGAATTCTGTAAAATGAAAGATCTGGAGCTGCAAGTTTCTGGGCATACTTTTTGGGTACATTCCTTGGGAAAGCCCTGAATTAGATTAAGTGATTCCCTTGATTCCTGGCATTTCTGTCATGTGGGAAAAAAAAGTGATTTTAGTGTTAAGAGAGTAAATGTTGCAGAAAGTTTATGAAAGGTAAGAATGCGTGTCTGCTTATCATCATTTATCAAGCCTACTAAAGCTTTTTCCTTCCCCTGTTCAAGCATAAGAGTAGGGGCTTCCAAATCTAAAATATCTGTATCTGATTTGCAGTTGGCTAGGTTTTATTTAACTCTTGTATCAGATCAGAGTGGGTATAACACACACCAAGGGTTATTGTCCCTCATGTATATTCTTTCTATTTTTACCAATGTTGAACAGTAGCTTCAGTGGCACACGTGGTGAAAATTATGCTAATGGTCAACTATTAGCTATAAAAATCTTTCCAGATATCAACAGCAATTCTGCCTATATTGATTCTTGTATATAAATCACTGCACTGTTTGCTTACATGGTACAACCAGCAAGAGAACAAATACACAATCAGTTTAGGAATAACATCATGGGCAAAGAAGTGATGAAATGGTGAGCCGTAAGTTTGTTTCAATATGGCACCATGTATATAAATGGCTCCCAGAGGTGGTTTTCCCTCCAAAATAGCCAAGATTGAGGTGATGCAGGTCCAGTCACTTGTGCCTTCTTAAAGAAACTGCAACTGTTCAGTTGCAGTATAACAGATGTTCAAAAGAATCATTAACAATCTGAATGTATGAGTGAGTAGATGTACCATTTCTACTACACATAACTTTGGGGGAGAGGTAGTTTTAAAGAAAATCAATAATGAGCAGATCTGTAAACAAATTAATCATTTAATTATATTTAAAAGGTAGATTAAGGTTTTTTGCTTCAGTGATTGTGGTTGAGACAAGGAGGACAAGTGACGAGAAGAGCTATTAGAGTAACCATGCACAATTGACTTGGCACCCTATTACTAGATCAATGAGAGGCAAAGTAAGTGGCAGTATAAGAGAGGAGCTTGTGCCAAAGCCTCAGTCCTGCCCTTTTGGGTTTATTTCACTAGAGGTACATGAAATGCAGTGTTGTTAAAATACAGGAAGAAATAAAATAAATAGATGGGTCTAAAAGACAGTAGGAAATCCTCAAGATGACCTCAGAAAAGGGGTGGCTGGAAAACTACTTTTTTCTCCCAAGAATGTGACCACAAAAATGTAGATGTAATTTCCACTTTGCCTTCATGATTTACTTTCACAATAGATAATACCGTCTAATATTGGAATAGTTGTCAGTTGTTAAGCTTTTATTTAAAATAGAGTAGGAAACTTCGGGAATCATCTGTATTAGCATTAGAATTCTAAAGATCTTGATAACTTGTTTGACTTTTCGTGTCTTTTTACAGACTATCACATCCCACATGGAGTAGCAGTAGGAAAGAAATGAGTAAAAAACATGTGGAACCAGTTGAGTGATACTCCTGCTTTCTGGAACTCCCAAATGTTATTTAGGTGATTTTCTTATTAAGTTAGCCTCTGTTGTTGGTCAGAAAAATACAATTTTTAATGGGTTTCCTTTAAAAATCACTTTAAACCACTGATATTTTTATCTTTAGCTCTGAAAATATTTTCACTTTTTTCTATAGAAGCCTTTGCACTGATAATACTGGTACCATGGTTTCATCCTCAACTGCATCTCTGCTTTTTGCCACTTACACAATCTGAAAGTCACTGTAAATATACAAAGAAAACCAGGATACAGTTCCTTTCTTAGTCCTTGATCCTCTAGCAGAAAGCACGTTTATTTTAGTGGTATGATAAGGGACATAACAAGGGAAGAGAATATGAAACTAAAAGTGGAAAAGAAAACAATAAACACAAGTGGTGCACAATACAATTGCTCACCACTTGCCAACTGATACCCAGCCTGACCTGAGCAGCAATCTGGGCCTTCCCGGTAACTCCCCCCAGTTTATATACTGGGCATGATGTGCTGTGGTATGGAATAATCCTTTGGCCAGTTTGGGTCAGGTATCCTGTCTTTGTTTTCTCTCGGCTTCCCTTGTCCCTCCTCCCTGGCAGAGCATGAGACTGAGAAAGTCCTTGGTCAGAGTAAACATTACTGAGCAACAACTAAAAACATCGGTGTATTATCAGCACTGTTCTCAGACTAAAGTCAAAAACATAGTAGAAGGACAAAAATAACTGTTACAGCTGAACCCAGAACAGTGCTATATGCTGTCAGTACACAATCTAGAATGATTCTTGCCCAGCATCTGCTGGTGATGTCTCCTAAAATTGATACAAAAAACTAGAAGGGCTTTGCAGTGTCACACCAGGTATTTCAATAGCCAATTCTGAAGGCTATTTTGACAAAATTACTGAGAGCTCTCAGAAATTTGTGGAAGCTGGTTTGTGATTCTCTTATTTCAGTACATTCTGTTCCCTAGCTTATTGAAGCTTGCTGGTAAATCTGCAAATGTGTAGGTCCCTGCATGAAGACATTTCCACCATTTGATGGAAATGACACTAGCAAACTCTCATGTGAGTGCATGTGAGATTTGCCAGTCCTCTCTCTTTTCTACACCCTCCCTTTCATTAGCTCACATTAGGGCTAGGTGATGCAGAGCGAAGCCCAGAAAGGCTGGGTATAAGAAGGCACAACATTTTTCAGATGACGCGAAACTTCCTGCATCCAACAATTCAGAATCATCCTTATTGTCCAGCTTTACTATTAATACAGTATGACACTTAGCATGCTAATTTAAGGTGCATTTAGAACCACAAACTTGCAGTCACATTTTACTGCTGAAAACATGTATAATCATCTATGCTATCTGGATGTCGACACACATGCTCTGCACTCTAGCTTTCTCTGGTTCAATATTGCATTAACCTTTACAAAAAATTTTACATAAACATAAGCTGAGGATATGTTTTCCAACAGCCACTGCTACTTGCCATTTAGACAAAGAAGATAGAATTTTCGTTCTCATTTGCTTAGATCTGGTCATCATATTTCTACTTTAGAAAGTGCATCTGCTCTCTTCTAAATTAATGCCATCAATGCACTAAACAATGTAGTTCTGCATTTCATTTATTGTGAGACAAAATAGAGAACAAAAGAGACAAAAATAAAACATCTCTGTGAGGTGCAGGGGACAATCAATTAGATTCATTATCTGTTTTACATTCTAGTCACTGCTTTTAAAAAAGAGGAGCACATAATACCATGGCAACAGTTGGAGCTGCACTTCTTTATGTTATATAATCATTATGGATTCTTCAGCTTTCCCTGAAAATTGATATAAAAATTCACAGGAGTTTTACTACCTACTATGCTGATTAAATGACAAGTTTGTAATTTACACAAGTGCCTTATTGCCATGGGAAGGCAATCATACAACTCCGTTTTCAAACTCAAGGGTTTTTGAGACATGCTGCATGATCTCTAGCTGGGCTGCAAGCTAAGATTAAATTGAAAGCATAGCATGTAGATTTTAGAACATGGTGTTGACATTTACTGGCCAATCAAATTTTGCATCTTTCCTGCATGACAGCAGATGTTGACCTTTCAAGCTTTCCCTATCTGCTTTCACACATTACCTGCAGAAATTAACATTAACTCTCTTCTTGCTCCTTGCTGCTATTAATGTCAGCTGGGAATTGAGAATCAGGAATTCATTTATTACGCAGAATGGAGACCCATTTTATACTCTAAGCACAGATGGGCTGCTCCTGGGAGCTGGTATTTTTGGAAGCTGCTTCAACTACCTTTGTGGTTGAGGGATAGCTGGGAGCTACGGTGTAGAAAATGTCACTGGGAACAAGAGCAGAAAAAGACAGCAGAGGACAGATTCAAGGAGAAACCTAGGGGCCAAATACTTGCAAATAGTAGTGGATTCAGAGATCTTAAAGTCTAAAATGAAACACTTAAAGCTACTCTAATGAAGCACAAAACTAGATGCAAGGTATTAATGTCTCTGACTGACTTGTTAACTGAACTATGAAAAGGTAAGCCTGCATAATATATAGCCTGGTAAGAAGCTTCAGGGGGTTACACAGCATTGCCTGAGGCACTCTGATATTATACTCTGAGGGAAATATTAACTTTGGTAGAGATGTCTCCTGCAATCTGACTAAGATTTTGGTATAATTTCAGCCAATCATGGAATCTTCTGCCTAAAAACAAGCTAGAAAAGTATTTTGTCTTGTACTTCCACTTATGCTAAGAGGATAACCTTCTTTCGGGTATCTACAGAAATATTGTCAGGAAAAACTAACGTCTATGGAAGTGTTCCTGCAAGCAGCAACAGTTTATATGCTTTTTCTAGAAAACTTTCCAGTGCAATGGGACACTATACTGCAAGTAGCTATGTTTCATGCATCTGTATTTCTAGTCTTACAGTAATATACTTCAAAGATGTACCTCATTAAATGACAAACATTTGCAAGTTATGTAAATTCCAAATAAACAAAGAAAACTTGCAGTCATAATTTTTCATGATGTAATTGGAAAGATGTTCTATGTATTAATGAGAAAATACAATAAATTAATCAAAAAAGAGGACATTTTTTTAGCTCTGCTTGGTCTTAAATTTCCAGGAATAACAAGTGTAACATCAGCCAAGAAGAGGGTATTTTTTGTATTGCCTTCCACCACTGATAGTTATGTTGATACTCTTTCTGTGATAAATAGAAATATGATCTGTGGTCCAAAACCAGGGTCTGATAGCTCTTGGCTGTTGACCAAAGTGTGGTCTAGCCATGACCGGTTGTACAACCCTGTTGTAACCAAAATCGGCAGATTTTGTGGTTACCCAAGCCAGGCTAAAGTCAGCAGATACATATTGTGGCTCAAGGGTCCTTTTATCAGTGTGGGTGGAACTGCCAAAAAAGCCGAGTTTAAAATGAACCTAAATATTGAAGAAAGGCATTCATAGCGCGCAAAGATAACTACTGACATAAGAGCAACAAGTAAATCAACAACTAGAATTCAATTATTCAGCCCATCAAAGCCTGATTGTTTAGGGCTTGATTAGTAACAGATAATGCTTTTGTGCAATTCTACCCATATACCAGATCATAAATTCTTGCAGAAATTTGAAATAATAGTGTTTATTATTTATCAATTACTGCTTGACCACACTTGTCTTGGGAAGAGAATGAACAAGTCATGTGCTACTGTTCATATTTATGGTGCCAGCTAATAGTACACTGCTAAAAGAGTATAGTGCTGTTTTTTTACCAGCTGAGTGTGAAATGTCAAAGATTAAAGCACAATCAAAAAGCTGTAGTAATTAAACAAAATGGTATGAGAGACACTCTAGAATATTCTAGTTTTAGTAAATTTGCAGTCAAACTGTCATCAGATGCTACAATGCAGTTTATAGCATGTACATGTCATTTCCTCTTGATCATACTTACAATGATTGTATATCTTATATGGTACTTTATTATGAAGCTGGCAATCTGTTTTGGCTGTCTGGACCTGTTAGAGTAAAAATTTAAATCAAATTCTGATTTAAAGCATTTAAAAATATAACCAGACCATATCTCTGTTTCTCTGATTAGACTTTAGTTTATGTTATTAAGAAAAATTTAACTGAACTGTTTTTTAAACTTTTATATGTTTTAGCTCTCACTTTTTGTTCATTCACTTTTTAGAGGCTATGAGAGGGTAACAGCACCAGAGACTGCATAACTGTTATATAGCCTAAGAATAAGGAAGGAAGAGAAGCTCTTTTCACTTCTGGGCTGATTAAAGCTACGTTAATTTTTATGAAAATTATTATCAGATTTGTGATTTTTACTTGTTTTGGAAAACAGAATGAGATGTAAGGACAAGATCTGGAAATAACCATGCATGACATTTACCTCTCTTCCCTGGCTGACAAAATAATCACATCCTTAAATTCGAGTACATAAAAAAAGGATCTTATATCTTACATAAACATGGCACCTGTATGGCATTATTCATCAAATATAAACACATTTAAGTTACCCAAAAGTTAGCTAAAGCACTGCTTTTTCATGTACTACTCACATTGGATTAACTATGAAGAAAAGATTTAACATGGCATGAGAAAAATAAAGCCAAGAGCAGTAGATATTAAGTCTCTTAAAATTAAAATGTAGTGATTATTTAATTTTCTTTATCTTTCATAACATTTAATGAGAGAATATTTAAAAAAAATAATGAGCATCTGTGAAATAGTCTTACAATTTATCAAGACACATAAGTCATTCCCATGCGAGTTTATAAATTATTTAATTTAAAAAATTAAAAGTATAGCAATAAAATTATTTGTGAGTCCTTAGTGCAGTGCAATAATAAGTATCTGTTTCTTCTGTGCCAACAGTATCTTGATGACTACACAAGAAAAGGAGGGAATAACTGCATTCTTGTGCAGTATGAAATAGAGCCAAACCACTTCTGCTCCATGAGTCATTAATCTCATCAATAGATTTAGGCTGTCCAGAGAGGCACATCCTATCACCATTTCAGGAAATGTTATTTGTAAATTAATAGTTGGGTTGATAAAACTTTCCCTTCTAGTTCTTGCAATAAAAGCTAGGAAGGTATTTATCTTAGAAGAAACAGTGACAATACTTGAATATAACTCTATTTTATAGCTGTAATTTATTTTCTAATAAAATAAACATTGCATTTAATGTTTTTCTGTTCAAGATATTTTTCTTTTATTTGATAAAAAGGTCTTCCTTTTGATTATAAAGCTGCAGACTGAAACTAAATTGTGAAAGTTAAACATTTGCAATATTTCTATATTACTTTGATGGAATTAATTGTAATTCCTTTATCACTATTGTTCTTCTGTTTCACTTTCCTGTGTCTATTTTAAGTGTCTATATATTCAGGAGTTAAAGAATCTGACTCTCACATAAGCAAAATCTTCAAAGGAGCACAATTCCTGGACATCTGTTTTCTTCCTTTCCAGAAAAGACAGCAAATATGGACATTATCAAAAGCCAAACATTTGGACCAAAAAAGCAGGCCTTTCTGGTTTCTATTTATCAGTTTTTACCTTTGTAACATAGGGCTATTGACAAAATTCTTTGATAGAGCTCTTTGTGATCTGAAAGTAGAAAGTTTTACGTAAAGGGTATTTACATAAATAACCTTTACATAAAGGGTATTTATTGCTTAACTTTAATAGCAAAATAATTTAATATGGAATGTAGTCATATTTAATGTTATTCTTCTCTCATAGTTGTCATTGAATTGATTCCTAGATGTCATTACCAGGCTTCCAAATATGTCACTGAATGTTAGCTATGGTCCAGTAGCTCTAGCAGGAGAAGGGCACCATCATACTGGGAGAAATGTTCTGAAACCCTCCTAGTTGCAGCTATCAAGAAGAGAAATACTAAGGTGAAAAAAGGTAGTAGTGGCTAAAAAGAGAGTTGCCTTTGGTTTTAAAGTGTCCCAGAGTTACTTTTTTGGGTTCCTGTATTATTTGTAAATATGATCATACACCTTCCTTCTGTAAAATGTCAACAGGGGTAAGATGTTTGTTCATATCATGTTTCAAATCACCTCATTTAGGTGAGGACAGTAATTTGTGTTCCTGCTATGATTTTTTATACATTTAACAAGACACTATCACTGAATGAAATATTTACAAATTACACAAATAGAACTCAGATTTCCTTTCTGGAGACAAGTGGACATGAAAGGATACAATCGGACACAAGTGAGCTTCTTCAGAAGGAGTTAAGATTGCCCTAACCCCTAAATTATGATATTTTCTGATAAGAATAAAGATATGAGGTTGCAATTCCTCAGACTGAAGATACAGAACTTTATCTCTCAATAATTAGAACATTGTTGTAATTGTTGCCTTGTGACACAAGATCTGAGTGATAGCTGTTTTATGTTTGCTTGTGTTTTTTTAGGGGTGAGCTCTCCTCAGATTCCTGACATTACGGGTGAGTACTCTCCATTACTCTGGACAGTTAACACAGATTCATATATGTAGATCCATTCCACAACACCAAAGTACTTAAATTAATAGCCTGATCATCCTAGACTTCCTGGACAGCCAATAGAATAAAATTCCTTCTAAGCTCAGTGTTCTTGATCTGCTTTCTTGCCCTACTAACTGATAATGAAGGCAACTAGGCTCCTAACATAGATTAGATACTTCATTTTAAAAAAACAGTTGAGTAAAATGAGTACAAGCTTTGACATCGAGTTTGAATCATGTTTCTAGAAAAGACAGTTCACATGTCTTTGGATTTGATTTGTCCTATTAATTAGTATTAGTCTGTTCATGCGGATTTTTTTTCACAGTTATGTTTAGCAGTGCCAGGTTCAGAGGCATACCAAGGAAATTTGAAGTGTGGTTTAGCAAACTTTTGTCTTCAGGGAGTGAAAGGATAGCTAAATTGTTGGAAACTATTGGAAACTACTGTTAGAATCTGTAGAGATGTATTAAAAGTGACAGGAGCTTGCAAAAAGAAAAGTTTGAGTACACCTTACAAAGATGGGTGCATCTATAGAATAGAATCATAGAGTACCTCAAATTGGAAGAGACCTGTAAGGGTTATTGAGTCAAACTGCTTCAAGCTGAAACCACTCTCATATCATAACCATGCTGTGGAAGATTGAAAAGGTTTTAAAACATTGTCATTTCAGTCACAAATTATGCACTAGACAGAGGCTCTAAGTCCTAGAATAGGGGAAAATAGAGAGCAGTTATTTGGATATTTTATCCTGGAAGGTGTCAGAGAATCACAGAATGGTGTAGGTTGGAATACACCTTTGGAGGTCATCTTGTCCAATGCACCCGAATAAGACAGGTCAGTTAGAGCAGGCTGCCCAGGATCATGGTCATATGACTTTTAAATATCTCACATATTTTGCAAATATTGCTGTTTAATTGCTGTTTTCTTTGGTTAGGAATGATACAGAGAGCTTTTTGTTCAGACCTTTGTCATGAGATCCAGTTGAAATTGTTAGATGTGTTAGAACTCATACAAAGATTGAAGTAAGCTTCTAAACAACAATTGGCTTTGGTAAAACAGTGCTGTGTGGTTATATTTTAATTTGAATACTTTGTATAAATGAGTTAAAGGAAGTATTTGAAAATATTTCAGCACACAATTTTTGTTGGTTTTCAGTTCTTTGTGTTGTTATTCCACTTTCCAATTACTACTTTTCTGAGACAGTACCTTTAATTTTTATTAAACTCATAATTTCAAATAAATTCAAATCATATCTTACATGTTACAAGAGATGCAGGCTTGTTCTTCAAGGTGCAGTTACTGTTCCCTGGTAGAAGAAGCAAGAGGTTCAACAAAAGAAACCAAGACACTCGCAGTGGAGCCTATACAGGAACTCACAAGTCCAGCAGGTTCATTGCAGGAATCCAGCAAATCCTTATAGAACTGAAAGTTCATATCTCCTACACTCAGCAACTGTATCTTGAGGTCATTGTCATTCAGTTCTTGACTTTACTGATAAATAACAGTGCCCATGTTAAACAGAAATTGTTTTTCTGCCTCCGTTTCTATGCTGATGAAGGGACAGGAGATTTACATGTACACTCCTACGTGTAAATCTGGCAACTTATCAAAAGGTCAAATGGTCAATAATAGTGTTGCTGCTGAATATTTAATAAAAATAAAATATTTACTGTTAGCCTGTTCTAAGGACAATCTAGCTGAGCATAATTAACATTGAACAATTATCTCCCATTCTTTTTGTATGAGCTGTTTGACTACTAAGTTTCATTTACAAAACCAAACTCTTAATTTACATTTCCATGTTGGGGCATAATTTGACTTACCATTTCTCCTGTTTTCCACAAAATGTGCTAATGACATGTATGAAATTGATGAATACATATTCAAAAAGCCAAAGAACAGATCTGAAGAATCCCTACTTGGCTGCAGCATGCAGGGCATATCTATCTCTGTTAGAAAAATGTCATTTCCCATATGAGCTGTGCTAATGTAGTACTTGTCACCCTAAGATTCTTTTTGCTGTGCAGTTGGTCAGCCTATTATGTCTGCAAACTTTATAACCAACAAAAGACCAGCCTATGTCATTGCATTTTCAGAGCTCTCATCATCCAATCAATCAAGCTAAAAATACAAAAAAAAAGCAGTTTTTCTTTCAATATTACAACACCTCTGCTTCTGCCCCAGATGGAGATTAAATTAAAGTGTGATTTCAAAAATGGCAAAAAAAAATGTGTGACAGACAGAAATGACAAGGCTTTGTCTACAGCTGGTGATACAATAAAGTGAAATGCCTTCCCATTGTCCCTAAGCAATATGTGTACAGTTAGCTATGCAGTATTATACGAATATATTCGTTGAGCTCAATTGGACCATAAGCAGAGAAGACTCACATCATCTGCACATGTGTATTAGTCTTTCAAACTGTGAGACAACTGTGTGTGTGTTTATTTTTTCCCCCTATGATTCTGACATCTGTGAAACTAAGAGACCAAATGTAGCAGTATAAAAATGACTCAGTCATATAGACTGCAATGGTACTACCCCAGGCAAGTGTTTTGCCTTTCCAGTTCAAAAGAACATAAAGCCATACTAATAAAGTTCCAGATTTATGGAAGTAAACTCCTTCAGTAAAGTTTTAATCAGACATCAGGGAAAAAAAACGTGACAAAAGAAGTTAGAGATTAGAACAAGAATCCTGTTGATAGAGATATTAAAAAAATCAACTAGACAATGCCCTGAACAATCTGACCCACTTTTGACCTGCTCTGAGTTGGGGCTTGGAGCAGAAGACCTGAGGTCCCTCACGGCCTGAATTATTTATTATGTAAGTCTATGGTCCCGTGCAAGTAAAGCACATAAAGCTACTGGTTTGTAGCTGTTGACTACACTAACACTACTTCTACTTAAATAATATCAGACAAGATAGCTAAGAAATATTTCTTGATGTTGCTTTGTCAGATAACTCAGAAAATAATTCTATTTGTGAGAATAGTTTTCTGCCATTGTCTTGGTCCTAAAGATTTTAATAAGTAAACTTAAGGATTCCACCTCTCTGTAAATATGGTGACATGAAAATGCCTAATGTCCTGGGTTCAGCTATAGCAGTGTCCTGGGTTCAGCTACAGCAG
>NW_009914240.1:0-1954 GCF_000696875.1 Nestor notabilis
TGGGGCTGCGCGGGGGGGGTTTGTGTGCTCAGAAACTGCTTAAACACGAAATAGCCTCTTTCCCCCGTTCTGAGCTGTATTCTCCTTCTCTTAATTTCTTTAATTGAGTTTTGGGTAGGTGGTCAGCTCGAAATGCTTCCTTAAGTCTTCCTACGCAGTTTTCTCCTTTGGGAATGAGCATTTGGTAACAGTTTCGATGGAAAGTTGCACTAAAATGACGGAACCAGTAATTTCGCTTTCAAAATGAATGTATTTCCTACAGAATTCATGTTCACAGCTGTTGGCTGAACCTCAGTCCCACGGGAGCTTCCCCTGGGCTGTGCCAGGAGCCACGCAGCAGCACTTGGCATCTACCTCCACACGTTGTAGGTCTCCAGGGGGAGAAGGGAGACAAACTTCACTCTGCTGGCAGGGCTCGTCTTTGCTTTGCTTCTGGGTTTGAAAACACAGGGGATAACCTTGAACTTGTGCTGGAACATTGTGTTAAGCACATCCGTACTTTGGCAAGTGGAGTAATTGGCCCCATCTTCCTCTGATGTAAGTCTGGGTAATTGCACTGGTGCCTGTAGCCCTCCCTTGACATAATGAGATGTTACTCCCTTGTGGGGAACTTAAGTCCTGGTGGTGTTGCCTCTTTGAAAAACAACTCAAACTACAAGACATACATATTATTTGTAAACGTGAATGGATGACCTCCTGAGGTCCCTTCCAACCTGATTTACCCTGTGTTTCTATGCTGGAGCTGTTTGTCCAGACAGTGTTTTGCAGGATGGAGTCCTGCTTCCTAAGGAAGCTGCTTTGCCCAGGGCAGCGATAGAGCCTGCTGAGCAGAGGGAGGTGGAATGCCACAGCCGCCAGATCGAGTGGTGTGTTACTGTCATCCTCGGGTAATGAAGCAGCTTCAGCCCTCTCTTCCTCTCTGTGGCAACCCCAGATCTGCCTGGGCACTGCTGTCACGCTACAGATCAGGTGAAAATAGGCACTGGTAAATGGCAAATGCTGGTTTTAATTGTATTTAGTGCTTTTTTACATGTATCACAAACATGCCAGGTTGGACACAGGGGCTTGGAGCAGCCTGCTCTGGTGGAAGGTGTCCCTGCCCGTAGCAGGGGATTGGAACTAGGTGATCTTTAAAGTCCTTCCCAACCCAAACCACCCTGTGATTCCATGTTCATGCAGTATCTCATACTCTTTAATATTTTTAATCCCAAATTGCATAATTTTAACTACTACTACCATTTCTTCTCCACAGACACAGAAGCTGAGGCACTGATACCTCTTAAGACCTACATTTTCATGTTTGCTTGACTTGCAAAACAGTAGCTCACCTCTTCAAGACTTCTCCTAACAGCATGAAACCCTATCAGTGTCAGTGCATTTTGGTACTGGAACGATGGCTGCTGTAGAAGGTGAATACTAACTGGTTTAGGTTCCTCTCATGCTTGCCTATGTGAAGTTAGCCCCCTCAGCCATTAGATCTGCTTCCATCCCAAGTTTTGGCAAGATACCAAGGTGTTGCAAGGGGGTTTGGATATATAACTCCCATTGTTTCCAGTCATGTAGTTAATTAGTGGAAAAGCCTGAAGGAGAGCACCGGTTATTTGATCCCATGGCCTGGTGATGGATTGTTTGGTGTTCTTTTGACCCCACTGCTTCTACATTTAGAGTTTGATTCTGTGCCACTGAGGTCAGTGAAAATGTTACTGACTTTGGCAGGAGCTGCTAACAAAGTGTGCAGTGACAGAGCAGTGCTGTAGTTTAGCAAGGGAGCAACACAGGGTGGCTAACACGTTGCATGAAGAGCTGCTTTGCTACAGCAGCTTCACTTTTGACATCAGGTTGTCCTGAACCTGACCTGTGTAGTAGTTATGTGCTCTGCTCACTCGGTGAAGCCTCTGGTGCCCTCCTGTGTGGCATGCTGTGCTGTGCCCAGTCCTTAAGCAGGCAGCAGCAG
>NW_009914240.1:1985-19565 GCF_000696875.1 Nestor notabilis
CACCTTGGAAGTGATGGCTGAGAGCTTGTTTGCCCAAGTGAGAAGCCTGCCTGGTGGTGTACTTGAAAACGTGATTAATGCCCTAGTCCATGATACCCACAGTTTAGGAAGAGAGCAGTGCTGGGGGACATCTGCTCCAGCGTTGGCATCCATAGGTGGAGTAGCTCTGCTTCCTGCTCTTGCTGTGCTTCTTGTCATCTTTCCTCTGGGTCTTACTCTTTCAGGCCCCTTTTTGGGGCTGGAGAGGGCATGGCTGTCTCAGGGGTTTGTTTCTGCCAAGAAGAAATGACTTTGTATTCCTAAAATCAATCTCACACATTACTCTGAACACTGAAGCTGATACGCTGACGTTTCTTTGAGTCATCACTGATTTCCTACCTCTTAAATGTTGCTGAACTGACTAATGCCCTTTTATTATTCCTCACTAGCTGTCAAGAAGAAGCAGAACTACACTAGTGTGCACGAGGCAGTGAAAGCTGGGGATGTGGAACAGCTTGCGTCAATGATAAGAAGTGGAGCTGGTATTAATGAGGTGGATTTAGTCCACAAATTCACACCTCTGCACTGTGCTGCACACTCTGGGAGCCTGGAGGTAAAACACGTCATTAGTGTTCAGACACTGCAAGTTACTGTTTTCCTTCTTTGGGAGAGGCTGGACACGAAGCTGCTAGCTTTGATCAAGCTGAATCAATAACCTCTGCCTGGTTTTCTCATGAAAGAAGAGAAATACAGCCTTTTAGGGTTTCTTTTTCCCTTTCTGAAGCCCCACGCAGTTTATGTAGTCAGCATTGCCAGATTTTACAAAATCAGTGATTTTCTTACTCTGAGCAAAATGTGCTTTATGGCCTCAGTTCCAGACTCATGACCTTCTTTTGCCCCTGTTGTGTTTTCCCCTTCTCTTGGGACACTGAGGAAGTCCTGTAGTGTGAGTAAAATGTTCTGAAGGCGATTGAAACAGCTGAGAAGGGACATGAAAGCATGTTCATTCTGTTTACCAATGTGCTTTATTCTCTATAGAAATACTCTTAGTACATTTTATTTTCATAAATGGAATGTTTGAATATTGATGGGGAAATCAGCAGGTGCTTGAATGAGTGGTTTGAACTTCCAGAAGGACTGAACCACTGTATTGAGCACAACATTCACCCTCTGGTTGCAGCCTCCTTGTACATTCTTTATAGGAATCTAACCTTGGAGCAACAGAAGAACCATATAAGCATCATGTCCCAGAGGAAAGAATCCGGAGTTCTTGCTAAACTCAAGGAATAAGTGCAGGGCTGTTGCTGGAATTTACAGAAACTGACAAGAAAATGCTGATCATCCTGTTGTCATCCCCCAAAATACATTGCTTACCCACCCTTTTCTGCCTCTATGAACTGTCATTTTTCATCTGATTCTCCTGCTTTGCAGGCAGTGTATTAGATTTTATTGAATTTTCTGTCATCTATTTGTTGCTAAGCTCCTTGGTGGAAACAGTGGAGGAACCAGAGCTGTAGGCTGACTTCAAAGAAGATAATAAATCATAATAATATGTAATAAAAAGCTTTAACTGGTCCTCTAGCTGGTTTTGGGTAGTCTGTTTGGATAGCTTTCTATTACAAGCAGTAATATCTGCTGGAAAAAGGTGAATAAAACAAAACTGGGCTGTGAAAGGATGACAAGAGAGCTGGAATTGTGTACACTGATTGAGCCTAATAAATTAAGTGAGGCTTTAAATTTGGCTCACGGTGTTTTTCCTGACAGTAATTTTAGCTGGAATGCACATGAGCATTGTTTATTTTCCAACACTTTTACCATGGGAATACTCTCACAGATTATCTTGTAAATCTGGAAGAGTAAAATTAAGAAGTAAAATCGATGCTAGGGGCTGAATTAGTAGCTTGTTTGCACATTTTGTACCCTTGGGTGAAAGCCAAGTGTAACTTGCCTCTGACTTCCTAATGCACAAGTGTCTGGCTAAGGCAAGCTCTGGGGTGTCATGTTTCCATAATGAATAGTGTGATACTGTTTTGAAATGTAACATCAACTGGTAATTATAGTTGAAATGTGTCTCAGATGCATGATAAGAATCATTAAGTAAAAACCTTTGGTTTGGGTTGAGCAGTGCCTTCACTGGTTGCTCTGGCACGGAGCCGATACAACACGTGTGACTGTGGGAGGCTGGACAGCAGCTCACCTTGCAGCTATCCGGGGTCAGGATGCTTGCATGCAGGTATGTGTAAATATTCACTCTCAAGTAAGTAGGGCAGAGCTGCCACTTGGACAAATTCATTATGAAGATCAGCTGAAAGAGCTCTAATAGAGCCACGAGTGTCCTGGGCTGCATCAGAAGGAGCATGACCAGCTATAGCAGCATGACCAGGTTGAGAGAGGTGATCCTGCCCCTTTGCTCTGCTCTCATGAGACCTCACTTGAAGTATTGTGTACAGTTCTGGTGTCCTCAACATAAGAAGGACATGGAGCTGTTGGAGCAAGTCCAGAGGAGGCCACGAGGATGAGCAGGGGCTGGAGCACCTCCCATATGAAGACAGGCTGAGAAATTTGGGGCTGTTCAGCCTGGAGAAGAGAAGCTGCGTGGAGACCTCAGAGCAGCTTCCAGTGTCTGAAGGGGCCTACAAGGATGCTGGAGAGGGACTCTTCATTGGGGAAGATAGGACAAGGGGTGATGGGTTCAAACTGAAACAGGGAAAGTTCAGGTTAGATATAAGGAAGAAGTTCTTTACTGTGAGGGTGGTGAGGCACTGGAACAGGCTGCCCAAGGAGGTTGTGAATGCTCCAACCCTGGCAGTGTTCAAGGCCAGGTTGAACAGAGCCTTGGGTGACATGGTCTAGTGTGAGATATCCCTGCCCATGGCACGGGTTGGAACTGGATGATCTTAAGGTCCTTTCCAACCCAAACAATTCTGTGCTTCTATGATCTTCCTGTCTTTACATCTGGAATTGAGTCACCCTTGTGAAAACCAGTGCACTCATTTGTACTGTCATTGCAAACAGATTTATTCTGTGCAGTGTCAGGGCCTTGAGGTCAGCCCAGAGTTATCCTGCTGATCATCTCAAGCCTAAACTTGTGCTCTGCATTTCCTTCAGGCTTTGTTAGTGAATGGAGCAAACGCAGAAGCTGAGGATGACCGTGGGTGCACACCCTCACACTTGGCTGCAGCCCATGGGCAGTCGTACACCCTGCAGACCATGCTGCGACATGGAGTGGTGAGAGACCTTTACCTGCAGTTCTCTAGCAGAGAGCTGGAGTCTGGTATCTTCTTCCAAACAAGGAGAGTAGATTATTTACTGTCAGTGAATTTCTTTTTAGGGTATATTTACACTTTTTTATTGTAAGGCACATTAGGAAAATTATCATCAAATCCCAGACTGGTTTGGGTTGGAAGGGACCTTAAAGCTCCTCCAGTTCCAACCCCTGCCACAGGCAGGGACACCTTCCACTAGAGCAGGTTGCTCCAAGCCCCTGTGTCCAACCTGGCCTTGAACAGTGTCAGGGATGGGGCAGCCACAGCTTCTCTGGGCACCCTCAGAGGGAAGAACTTCTGCCTAATATCCCATCTAGATCTAACCTCTTTCAGTTTAAAGCCATTCCCTCTTGTCCTGTCCCTGCATGATCTAAAAATCTAAAGAGAGTCAATAATGCGAGTAAACCACATTCCACTGAGGATGTCATTAAATGAAGATCAGTGCTGTGGTGGTTGTGATATTTTGCAGTTATACAAACCTATAGTATCCAGACCCATATTTAAGGAAGAAGGACCAGTGCAGTGATAGAAGCATGTCTGAAAATGCACCTTTTATAAGTGTCTTATTTAAATAAACCCAAGAACTTGTGAAAAGTGCTGCTCTTGGAACAGGAACTGCATTCACGACATGAACTTTGAAACCCACTATGTGACTGGGTTTACATAATTTAACACAATGAACAGCTCATGCCTATTTATAGACTCTGTCTTGTGACTAAGATTCATAAATTAACAAATGAACCTGGTGCTGCTTTCGTTTTAGGATGTGAATGTTTCAGACAGGAGTGACTGGAAGCCTGTTCATTATGCTGCTTTCCATGGCCGCTTGGGCTGTTTGCAGCTTCTCCTTCGATGGGGAGCGTGTGTTGATGCTGTGGATAACAATGGAAACCTTCCAGGTATAGCAGGAGAAATCACACAGGGTCTAAGCTTTGGTTTGCAGTTGTCTTACGTGGCAATTGTAGCACATTTAAAGTCATGCACGCCAGCAGCATTTGCTGTTTGATTCCATGCCATTACTCCGTTTTTATAAGGATGAGGAGGGGGATTTATTAGATCCCAAGTATGTATCTGTCAGTGACTATCCTGTTGAGCTCCTGCTGTGGCTGGCAAGGATCAGAGCTCCTGGTGCTGGAATGGGGAGCAGGCGGTGTGGGTGGGCAGCATTCCCGTGCCTGTGATGGAGCACGTGTGCCCATGGAGGTCACAGGAGGAGAGGGGTAGGTGGAGCAGGAGGCAGTTTCAGCTGCTCTATGCTCCTGCTTGAATTCGTGCCAGGCTTTAATGGCTGTGCAGAGTGATCACATGCTGGCGTGTTCAGGTGCAGGTTTTTGTTTCCCACTCTTCCTTAACTGATTTGGTAAACCCCTTGTTCTCATTTACCTGTGCTTCCTCTTGGTTTCTGCAGTGCCTGTAATCTCTACCCTTTTCATAATCATGAGTGTAGTTGCTTTAGCAACTTGCTTCTTCCTGGCTCTTCACTTCAGTGTTCCTCTCCCTGCCATGCTTCTGCCTCACTATCCTCTGTAAGTTGAATGTTATTCTTCATATCCTGGGTTCTCATTGCATCCTTTCCCTTTTAGCATCTTCCTTCTTATGGTTTATCACATTATTTGTTCCAAATAGCGTATTTTGTTTTCTCTATAACTTGTATAGATTTATCATTTTAAATCCCTTCTTAAAAGCTTTTCCCCTCTGTTAAGCACCACTTACCTAGTAAACCTCTATCTATGTTCTGTTTTGCAAACCTGAGGCTTGTTAAAGGATGTGAGGCTCTTGCATCCCAGTGGGACATCTGGTGTATTAGCTATAAGGGGTCATGATGTCAGGCACCCTGGTGGCAGCATGGAAGGCAGCTTTGTTTGCATTTGGGAACACTTCCCTGATAACAGACTTTCATGGAGAGACAGCAAATGCCAGCACAGTTCTACTTCCATGCTCTCTATATACCAGTTAGTAGAAAATTGGGTTTGTTGCTATTTGGACAGCTACAGAAGCTTGATGCTTCAGCCTTTGTTCAGTTTCATTGGATCCTATTATCATCCAAAGGAAAGAAAATGCTTTGGAACATTGCAAGTAAAAGCTCAGTTACAGTGGTGTGCTGTACAGACCAGCTTTCCCTCAGCTTGTGAAACAGCCAAGTGGATTTAAATCATCTTTACATACTTCAGCTTCAACTAGACAGTGCAATCATTTTTCCTAAGAGAATACTGAAAGAAATGTACTCAGTTTGCAATGCCATATTCCTAAAACTTTAAAACTGGCTTTTTGCACGTGTGTGTTACAGCACAGCCTTTAGTAACCTAAAATATGCTGAGTTTTTTGAGGAGTGTGTCTCTTCCACCTACAGAACGGGCTGGGCTTATTAATTCAACACTTTGGTCTCCCTCTGGATTTGGTTTGGGCCATATTCACGCTGCTTTTACTGCTCACTAGTTAAACCAGTTCTAAATATAATATTAATTTAATCATAGCACAACATCTGAGTTTTTCACAGGCACTGTTTTTCACTTACGACTTAGAGAAAAACCAGTAGTGTCAGTCTGATTGCGTAAAAGGTGAGATGGAACACAGAGAAGTTGGGGTAACACCACCACTGCCTATTCATGACACGTTCTCAGCACTAAGATGCATTTTTTGGGTTAATATCACAGTACGCTTTGGCTTTGGCCTCGACTGCAAGTGCTCAGCGTGCCTGAGGGATGGTATGGCACAGTTCTGTGCTGGGCACGTGTTTGGGTTGGAAGAGACCTTAAAGCTCATCCAGCTCCAACCCCCTGCCACGAGCAGGGACACCTTCCACTAGAGCAGGTTGCTCCAAGCCCCTGTGTCCAACCTGGCCTTGAACACTGCCAGGGATGGGGCAGCCACAGCTTCTCTGGGCACCCTGTGCCAGGGTCTCACAGGGAAGAATTTCTTCCTAATGTCTAGTCTCAGTCTCCCCTCTGGCAGGTTAAAGCCATTCCCCTTGTCCTGTCCCTACAGGCCCTTGTCCAGACCATTTTCTGATGCACAGTGTTCCTCTGTTAAAAGAAAATCTAATAATATTAAATAACTAAACCTCAGCATAGCCTAAAGGGCAGGGGAGGAAACACTTGACCCCCCCCAGGGAAGCAGTCACTGCTGTGGTGAGGTGAAGCAGCTCCTGCAATGCAGCAGCAGTTGAAGGACACAAATGTGCCATAGAAGTGGTGTGAAAAGGAGCCTCTGTCATGGGAGGTACCTTCAAATACTTCACCCAGTGAAGTGAGTGTTGCAGTCCTCATTTTATCAGTGGGGTAACTGAGGGTGTGAGGAGCTGAACACCCCCTGTTCAACTGAGCTGCTCCTACTTGTGTGGTGTTGGATGGCTCAGGTGCTGGTAGATGAGCTAGATACAACCAAGAGCTCTGCTTTCTTGGTGGGCAGCAGTGCTCTGCTCTAACATACTTCATTCCCCCTTGTTCTGTAGCTCATCTAGCAGCAGGGGAAGGGCACTTGCATTGCTTCAAGTTCTTGGTCAGCAAAATGCCCACTGTGATGCACACCCTGAAAGCCAGGAATGACCAAGGAGAGACTCCAAGGGACTTGGCTGAAAGGTTCTATAAAGATAACATCCTGCAGTATATTGATGGTGTGGAAAAAGAGGGGCAGCATCCAGAGACACAGGAAGGTGAGTATGGATCAAGGTACTGTTAAAACAGGCACAGAAATTGTTACAGCATTGCTCTTTCCAATGCTTCCTACACTTCCTGATGGCTAAAGACTGGAATACTCAATGGGATTTTATAAATGCCTTAGGTTTACCCACGATCAGAATGAAACTTGTCATACCATGTTGCACTGTAAACACCAAGTTATCCATGTTTTTCTTAAACTCCAGGAGAGATTTTTAAAAAATAACTAGAAAAATCAAAATGTCTATAAATTTCAATAGTTTTTAAAGCAAGGAGAAGTAAAGATGTTCATATTTGATTAGGGTATGGAACTCAAAATAGGCAGGTTACTTACTCGGGTCACCCCCAGTGATACAACATCAACCCTGAACCAAAGGTGTACTTGTTACTTCAGGTTTACCAGATGAATCTCTTAACTGTGTAAGATGCCTGTACCATCACCAAGATGTGTTTAGTCAGGTCTCTGATGAACAGTGCTAGTTATACAGCTGCATTTTAACTGCTTAAGGGTGCATTAACCTTGCTAACTCCAGCTATGAAGTGCCCATGCATATGGTATGAGAGAGACAAAGCCTGAGAGACAAATAGGAACATGTTTAGTGGGATTACAGGCATCTGTTTGGAAACATGTGCATTTCATTTTCAGTTTTAGCTTTCCCAGCTCATGGTGCTGCTTCCAAAGGGGACTTGTTAACACTTAGAAGATTAGTGGGAAGTGGAGTGATCAATATGAATGAGCGGGATGATGAGGGATCCACTCTCATGCACAAAGGTCAGTGACTGTGATCTGTGTTTCAGCTTGTTGCTGTTTGTTGTTGTGCAGGGGGAAGGTTTTCAAGCAGCTGCTCCTCAGATAAACTCCACGAAAACAGCATCTCATTTCCTGAGGGCTCGAAAGGGCAACCCCAAAACCAGATTTTGTGATGCATGTGTGTGTAGGTGTCACTTTAAAAACAACATAACCAAGCTGAAGTCAAGAGAGGAGAGTTTATGTTAAAGAGAAAACAACAGCTAAGAAGAGAACTAAATAAGTTCTTTTTAATCAGGAGAGATGTGACTTCTAGAAACATTGGCCAGCTGGGTATGAGAATGGTCTGGGCCTGGGCCTTTATTTACTGAACGTATCAGTACTGTGGAAACCACAATAAAGTGGAGCTGGGAAGGAAGGTATCTACCACCTTGCTTGGTGGTGGAGTGCTAGCACTGCAGAAAAATGGTCCTCTTGTGGGGGGGAGATTCATAGTAATGTCTGAAAGAAGATAGAGAATCATAGAATCCCAGACTGGTTTGGGTTGGAAAGGGCCTTAAGATCATCCAGCTCCAACCCCCTGCCACGGGCAGGGACACCTCACACTAGAGCAGGTTGCTCCAAGCCCCTGTGTCCAACCTGGCCTTGAACACTGCCAGGGATGGGGCAGCCACAGCTTCTCTGGGCACCCTGTGCCAGCGCCTCAGCACCCTCACAGGGAAGAGCCTCTACCTAACGTCTAACCTGCACTTCGCCTGTTTCAGTTTAAACCCATCACCCCTTGTCCTATCACTACAGTCCCTGACGGAGAGTCTCCCTGCAGCATCCTTGTAGCCCCCTTCAGACTCTGGAAGCTGCTCTGAGGTTTCCACACAGCTCTTCTCCAGAGAGAATAGGAGAAATAGGAGAGGAAAGAAAGAGGGAGGTGTTTCTGTACTATGCTTTTAACACTATTTCTTTTTGTGTAGATCTAAATGGTAGAAATTTGGAAAAAAGAATTGCAGTTCTCATTTAAAAGAAACATGGATATGTAGTGATTTAAAAACATGTTTTCTACATTCTTTCCAACCCTCTGTTCTTGGAGCAATGCAAACCAATTGTTTCATCCCCAGTCTTTACATGCAGTGTTGGTGTTATGGGGAAGTACTATGGTTGATATTGTAATTTCATTTCCTTTCTCAGGAAGAAAACAAACATAGCAAGGGTGTGTTGTCAAGAAATGGATTTATTCTTCCTTGGAAAGAATAAGCTTGAGGAAGCATGTTCCAGGTTCCAGCTAGACATGCCAAAAGCTTTCTTCTCTATGTGAGACACCCTTCCTGGCACCACGTGCTGTGAGCAGCAGTCATGCCAGGTCATAGGAACAGGCCAAGCTGTTGTGTTAGGCTGAAGCTGAGAAGTTTTGTCTTGAGTGTCTGGCCCAAGAAATGATGTCCTTATAGCTGCAGCACAAAGCCTTGGCCTCTCTCTAAGACAGCACCACAGGCCAGAGGCTGGGGCAACCAGTCTTTCTATCCCAGATAGGTGGGGACCTGAAGCTGGAGAGAGGGGACAGTGCTTTGCTGCAGGTCTATGACAGAAAGGCCTTACTGCAAGGGAGTGTGAGGTAGCAGTTCCTTCTGTGTCTCATGCTCAGTCTCATGCGTGAGATGAGGCAAGTTTAGTTTGACTTGTGCCCAGGGGGAGCTGCCAGTAAATTTCTAGAACTAGAAAGAGTCACAGAAGCACATTACATGGGCTTCCCCAGTGGTTCTGTGTGGCTTGAGCATCTTGACATAGATGCTTCTCTTGCAATAGTATCATCTCCACTGTGGTGTCCTACTGAATCCAGCCTCTGGCATGTCAAATAATGACAGGAGGAGAACATTTTAGGTTTGAAACACTTCAGTTGTATGTAACTGACTTGTTGCACCTTCCTTCCCTTAGCTGCTGGACAGGGGCAGATCCAGTGCCTACAGTGGCTGATTGAAATGGGAGCTGATGGTGACATTACAAATGATGCTGGAGAGAATCCAAAGGATGTAGCCAAGAGGTAGCATTCCATATCCTGTACCTCTGCCACTTATTTCCTTACTATTTATATATCAATATCAAGTCAACTTTCTTGGGATTAATCCTGATTTTCAATGATGGAGCAAGAACAGACCAGGCCCATGTATTCCAGCTCTGAGTGACAAGCAAAGCTGTATTGTAGCTGTACAAGGGTTTAATTTTCACTTTATTTATATAATTAGTTATTTTAGCAAGCTCAGACATGAAAGAAGGAAACTAGCTGACCTGCAGAAGGTTGTGAGCCAGGAAGTTCACAGTTTGCTGTACAAAGCAAATGAGAAGCAGCTCAGGCCACCTGAGTTCTGCATGAATAAAAAGAATGCAGTTTCTGATGGGATTCAATTACATGATCCTGCAAAGGCAGAGATACCTCTGATGTAGGAGTCATTGTTCTAAGATTCCATTGAGGCAGAGCTCATGCCCTCAGAATACTACAAAAAGCAGATGAGCTGCTCATACCTTGTGCTTCCTTTAATCCTGCCCCCCTCTCTGATAAATGGGAACATGAGGAGTTAGTTTCAGGGAGTTTCACATGCGTTTTTGCAGGCTATGGGGATATCTCAGTGTAGGTTCACTGTTCTCTCTGCAGATTTGCCCAGGTAGCAGCTGTGGAACTTCTGACACAAAGAGCTGGGGACAGTAACTCAAGTGATGAAGAACTAGATGCAAACAACATAAAGTTTTTTGAAAGCCATGGCGTGGAAGGGAGCACAGATAGCAAAGCAGACGTAACCCTGCATAAAGCAGAGAAGAGGGATGCGCGCAGTAAGTACTGTTTCCATCACTCCTTGTTTGAAACGGGTGGTGGTGAGGCATTATAGTCCTAGTTGCACAGTTTCTGTCAGCTGCTGTGGCTTTTCTCTTGTGGGAAGAGACAGCTGACAGGATATCTGTACCACTGAGAGGTCAAACCGCCTGTGGAAGATCAGAGAGCACAGCGGAGGCAATCAGAACATAACTGGCCCACCGCTTCAATCCGTGGTGGTGAAACCATGTTGGGTGGCTGCTTGGTTTTGAGACCTGTTTGCTGTGGGGGTGTCAGGTGTCGCTCAGTGTTTGCTGAGCAGTGTGATTTCTGCTCTGTGTTCATTCATGCTGGAATCCTATTGTTTTCCACATGATAGGATTCCAGCATGACTGTCTTCTCCATGCATTTTACCTACCTGGAGAACTCTTGTCTTACAGTGAGGGCCTATCACAAGATTCAAGAACTTCAGAGACTTCTAGAAATTGCCTACAGCAACTACAGGCAGCTGGGAGGAATAACTGAAGAGGAGAAGAAGGTGAAGAAAGAAGAAAGGGAAGCTGAGAAGTAAGGTTACTCTGCCCTGCTAAGGTTTAACTCTGTGAAGCTCCTTTTAAAGCTTTCTTTGAGGCTTACACTCAGATTACTTTGGCCACTCCATCATTTCCACTCCAAAAGGCCCAAAAGAAATGAACTGCAGCAATTTGTCTGACTATTTCTAAACTCCTATCACCAGAATCAGCCCCACAGCACAACAGAGGTGTTGGATCGGCCCACACCTTTGGTGCAAAACCGTCTGTTCAGACTCTCCTGCAGCATATGTGTAGTAGGTCTGATAAGTCCTGGCTGTTTTGTTCACACTGAGGATGCCAAATACATGGATGCACTTAAATAAATCTGGAAGAAGGCATTAGTCATAGCATGGCTTGGATGGAAGTGCACATCCAGCAGAAATTATTCAATGACCTGCTACATTTCCATGTCAGGGGCAGTATATTTCTGCACTCAAGAAAGCATTAGCTCATATCCAGAGCACAGAAAATAGAAATCTCAGCAAACCTGCTCTTGCACGTGAAGCACTTTTCCCAGGGTCTCCCATTAAATAAAAGCATCCTGTCAGAGTAAGGTTCAAAGAAAAGCCCTTCTGTCTACCAAAGATTTAGTGCTTGAACAATAATGCAGCATCCAAAAGACAACCCTGTGTCCACCCCTACCTGTCAAAGATGACTTGGTATGTCTGCAATGTGGATATCTGCATCTGAGTTAGTTACCTTGAGCTCCTTTTTAGACTTCTTGAGGAGAAGTAGGCACTTCCAGGCACAATTTGGCATGTACTTCAGGATGGGATCCTTCATCTTCTTTGAGGTTTGTCTCCTGGCTTTAAGGAGGTTGACCAGCTGAGATGCTGATGCTGAGTTGGAAGGCCAGAACAATCTGTCTGCAGGGATGGAAAGGTCACTGTTGACTAATGGCGGTAGATAGAGTTCATTTGCAAAGAGCAGCTACTCAAAAGCTATCAGTGCCTGTCAGAGGGCTCTGATAAGGCTTTTTAAGGGGTTTTGCTTTCTGTGGCATGTGTGGCTAAACTAGGAAAATGGTGAGGCCCCTCTCATGGGTGTCTCTGACCTGAGGAGGCTAAAAACATCCCTAGCTCCACACTGGTCTTTTGAAATGGAAATAGCACTTCTCAGTGTACTCACCCTCTCCTTCTCAGGGCACCCCCCTGTGGGTAAACCCCAAGGGGCTTGTGTTGTATGCCAGAACACCTCGGTACTTCAAATTATTTAGTGACAACACCATTTTGCTGGATGAAAAGCAGGAGTTGCCACGTGGGAAGGCCACTGTAGCATGTCTAAATGCTCCATCCCTGGCAGTGTTCAAGGCCAGGCTGGACAGAGCCTTGGGCAAAATGGAGCTGTCCCTGCCCATGGCAGAGGTTGGAACTAGATGGTCTTAAGGTCTTTTCCAACCCGAACCATCGTGTGATTCTATGAATCCACAGGGCAGACATCTCCCTTTTCCCTTTACCAAGCTTCTGTGTCCATAGTGTGCTGGTTCATCCTGCTACAGAGGAGAGCAGCTCAACTCCAGATGACTCAGTCGCTGAGGTCAGTTGCTGATGTAGTAAGAATATGTGTGAATTATGTCTCAGCAAAACACTTCCAGGAATCTCAGTTAATTTAGGAGCCGTGGTGGGTGTGACTGATGAGATCTTGTGTGACTGTTTATCAGCCAGTGCTTCAGTTTCCCTTTAGTCACTGTCATAGAATCACAGATTGGTTCGAGTTGGAAGAGACCTTAAAGCTCATCCAGTCCCAACCCCCTGCCACGGGCAGGGACACCTTCCACTAGAGCAGGTTGCTCCAAGCCCCTGTGTCCAACCTGGCCTTGAACACTGCCAGGGATGGGGCAGCCACAGCTCCTCTGGGCACCCTGTGCCAGCGCCTCAGCACCCTCACAGGGAAGAGCTTCTGCCCAAGAGCTCATCTCAGTCTCCCCTCTGGCAGGTTTAAGCCATTCCCCTTGTCCTGTCCCTACAGGCCCTTGTCCAAAGCCCCTCTCCAGGTTTCCTGGAGCCCCTTTAGGCACTGGAGCTGCTCTAAGGTCTCCCTTCAGGAGCCTTCTCCTCTCCAGCTGACCCAGCCCAGCTCTCTCAGCCTGGCTCCAGAGCAGAGCTGCTCCAACCCTCGCAGCATCTTCATTTCCAGCACCAGCAGCATCTTCATAACCTCCTCTGGACTCACTCCAACAGCTCCACATCCCTCTTGTGCTCTTGCCCCAGAGCAGAAAGCACTCCTCTGTCTGAGCTGTCACTTGAGTATTCCTTACCTGTGGCTAAGCCAATCAATAGGAAGGCTTTAGAGGCACGAGGCAGAAACGAAAAAGCTGCCCCTGCCCCTCCCACAATCCCAGTTTTATGCATTTTTTGCTGTTTCGCACTAGCCTTTGTGTTCCTTGGGCACTTCTGCCCCGTCCACAGCGGGAGAGGGACCGCGGTTAGAGCCTGCCCAAGGCCCTGGTGACAGGCTCGGTGTGTGGGAAGACATCTCCACCTCGTGGTCGCACTGCGCTGAGCACGGCTGGCAGCGAGGGAGGAAAACCAGATCTTCAGAGCCGCCACCAAGCGTCTTTAGCACAGCCGCTGCGAGGAGCAATGCTCTTTGCTGTGACTAACCCCTTAGCAAAGGCACAGGACCCCATGGAGTACCCAGGGCAGGACTGGTTGTGCTTCACGCTCTACTTGTTGCCTTTGCTTTCGGCAGGGCTGTGATGGAGCTGGAGGCCCAGCTGGAATATGAGCGAGTGAGGCGGGAGAAGCTGGAGAGCCAGCTGGATGAGTGCCGTGCCGAGATAAACCACCTGAGACAGAGCCTGGAGGAACTCCACAGCTCCCCTCCTGCCCCCATGGTGAGTGAGACACGAACATCCCAGTGTGGGGACAGAGGCTGCTGCCCGTTCCTTTGTTCTCCCTGAGATTCCCAGGCACTGTGCTAGGAAATCACAGGATGGTTTGGGTTGGAAGGGACCTTAAAGCTCACCCCGTTCCAACCCCTGCCACGGGCAGGGATACCTTCCACTAGACCAGGTTGCTCCAAGCCCCTGTGTCCAACCTGGCCTTGAACACTGCCAGGGATGGGGCAGCCACAGCTTCTCTGGGCACCCTGTGCCAGCGCCTCAGCACCCTCACAGGGAAGAGCTTCTGCCTAAGAGCTCATCTCAGTCTCCCCTCTGGCAGGTTAAAGCCATTCCCCTTGTCCTGTCCCTACATCCCCTTGTAAAAAGTCCCTCTCCAGATTGCTGGCCCCTTCCTGTAGCCCCTTTAGGCACTGGAGCTCCTCTAAGGTCTCCCCTGCAGGAGCCTTCTCTTCTCCAGCTGACCCAGCCCAGCTCTCTCAGCCTGGCTCCAGAGCAGAGCTGCTCCAGCCCTCGTAGCATCTCTGTGGCCTCCTCTGGCCTTGCTCCAGAGTGAGTATTCCAAATACTGGGCTAAACGTGTGAGCAGTTTTAGCTGGAAGACAGGAGTGAGCAGTAGCCTTTTTCATGTCCCTGCTGTGAAAGGGCATCAGTTTCTCTTTGTACCCTGGCGCCAATATTCTTCATCTTCCTGTTAAGAGAGAGGGCAGTGATCCACAAGTACTTCTACGCTGCATATGCAGTGACTGACAGTTCATTTTGGCTGGTATCTGAGCCTGGACTGGTGCTCTGGGAGGGGGGTGTCACCACCTAAAGGGTTACTCAGTTACTTCCAGCCCAAACCATTCTATGATTGCAGTTTAATGGCTGCAGTGTCCTTTGTTTCAGGAAGCTGAGACCATCTCCAAGCCTTGCAAAGAGAAAAAGAAAGTAAAGAAGAAACCAGCCTCCAGCCCTGGGGGAGTGTTTGTGAGACTACGCTGAGGGGTGAACCTCCGAGGAGGGGCAGCTTGAGGAGGGAGAATTCCAGACAACACAGAGCATCTCCATAGCCCAGCTCCACAGAGTTGTGGTTCCCTGCATTTAATCATGGAATCCCAGACTGGTTTGGGTTGAAGGGACCTTAAAGCTCATCCAGCTCCAACCCCCTGCCACAGGCAGGGACACTTTCCACTAGAGCAGGTTGCTCCAAGCCCCTGTGTCCAACCTGGCCTTGAACACTGCCAGGGATGGGGCAGCCACAGCTTCTCTGGGCACCCTGTGCCAGCGCCTCAGCACCCTCACAGGGAAGAGTTTGTTCCCTAATGTCTAAACTCAATCTCCCCTCTGTCAGTTTAAAGCAGTTCCTCCTTGTCCTGTCCCTACAGGCCCTTGTAAAAAGTCCCTCTCCAGCTTTCTGCTCTGAGGTCTCCCCAGAGCCTTCTCTGAACTGCTTTTTAGTTCTCTGGGCTAGAAAATATTCTTTAATCACAGCAGCAGCACTTTATTAAAACAAAGGCATCAAGACTCCTCTTCCTGCCCAGATAACAGTTCAGCAACGAAACTGCAAATTTTAAGATGATGTTTCAAGAGTGAGTTACCTGCAGCAGTGTCACAGCCCTCCCAGGAATAAGATGGGTCTTCCTCTTGTCTGGTCTATCCTGCACTGCTGTGGGAGAGGGAGGAAAAACCCAACACCTAACAAATAAACAGAGAGGACCTTCCATGTGGATCCAAACACCACCTCTGGGAGAAGTGCTTCTTGGCTGCACACATGTGCCAAGCCCCTTGGTTTCCATCTCTAAGTCATTCCTAAGGAAGTCAGGCAGCAGCTCCTTCAGAGCTGCAGCAGTGGGCCTCCAGTCTCAGCTCAGGGTTGGAGTTCCCCAGGGCTCATTGTGGTCAGTAACAGCAGCGCTGACCTCTCTCTCCTCCATGCCTAAAACCAGTTCATGACTTCACATGCAAAGATTTTTCTCTCCTCTGTGTGCTATTGTGGAATTCTTTTCCCTTTGGAACCCTCATTGTGCATGTTTTTTTTCAGTTTTGATTTCCATATGGAATCCACACACTCGAAGGTTGTTTTAGTGCTTGAATCCTGCTCTGTCCTATCCTCAGTTCCCAAAGGAAACTTCATCTCTGAGAATTTCAAAGGTACTGAAAAGAAATCAGTGGTTTTGTGTGCAGAGCCTGAGGGAGAGGCACACTGACTGACAGCATGGGCCTTGCTCCTGAGAGGAGAAATTCACTCTAGAGCCCACTTCAGCGTGAGGGATGAGGGTGGGGAGAAGCTGCAGCAGATGAGCTGTTTCCTACATGACTGTTGGGGCTAAACTCTCATGTAGGAACAGTGCAACAGATCAACCCGAGTCATTCTGTGTCCAAAGGGCACCGGAGCTGGTGAAGGGTCTGGAGCACAAGTGTGATGAGGAATGGCTGAGGGACTTAGGGGGGTTTAGTCTGGAGAAGGCTCAGGGGGGACCTTATCGCTCTCTACAACTACCTGAAAGGAGGATGGAGAGAGGTGGGGTCAGTCTCTTCTCCCAAGTAACAAGTGATGAGAGGAAATGGCCTCATCCTGCACCAGGGGAGGTTCAGACTGGGTTGTCAAGCACTGAACAGAATGCCCAGGGCAGTGCTGGAGTCACCCTGGAGGCACTGAAAAGACATGTAGCTGTGGTGCTTGGGGACATGGTTTAGTGGTGGGCTTGGCAGTGCTGGGGTTACAGTTGAACTTGATCTTAAAGGCCTTTTCCAACCAAAATGATTCTGTGATCCAGAGAACCTCAGAACTGGTCACAGCTTACAAGAAGATGGATTTGTACATGCCCAGAGCCTTGCTGCCAGACCCATTTGCCTACTTAGCAAACACAGAGACAACAGAAAGAACACAACTCCCTTCAACTCCCAGCACTGTGCCTGTTGTAAAAGCCCCATTTTTACAGCCTGCTTACCTGTATTCATGTGTCTCAGCCAGTCAGGTAGCAAATATAAGAAATTGGGTTTATTTCCTTAACTGAAGATGATAAATAACTTAATGCACAGCACAGAAGCCTTGGCAGGGTACCAATGAGTTCAGCTGCAACCAGACTAATACTGCAGTAAAAATGAACTGCCACTCATCAGCACTACACACTCTGTAATCCATAAAGAACCTACTCTTAAAGTGCAACGCAGGAAGGTTGGGGTTTAAATCCTATTTTATTAGCAGCCCCAAACCAAGCCCATGCTTTTGCACTCCAGATGCCACAGAAGGCAGCCCCAGCTCTGCAGCGAGAGGTGTGAAGTCCTCGTAGGAGGCAGAGGGATCATCACCAGGAGGGAGGAGAGGCAGCACGTCCCACAGGATCACACGACAGTCCGGAGGAGTGTGGAGATGGGAGGAGGACACCACTGGGATGCTGAGTATTTCCATGTTACAAGCCAGATCCTATGCCCAGAAGATACACCAGGGTTTACTGGAAATACTCTGTGCTACCTGAAGGGAGGAGTTAAGAGCACTTAATCTGCCCCAGGGCTGCTGCAAGCAGAGGGGTTTCCCCTTGGAAAGACACAGACAGAGAAGTTCTTCCATTCTATTGACCTCTGCGGTTATGGAAATTGCAAGAGATACTAAAGAAACCCCAAATCTATGGAGACAGCTTAGTTCTACATGAGATTTGAAATATATGTAAACCAGTTCTCAAGAAGAAAAACAAGGATTCTCTAGTAAAAGCCTTTGCAGTGTGGGTTTTCATATAT
>NW_009914241.1:0-15478 GCF_000696875.1 Nestor notabilis
GCTTTTTATTGATTATTTATTTAATTATTATTAATAATAATAAACATCTTCCCTCCTTTTCTTCTTTCATCTGTTTCAGATTGTGCTGGGGGCTGGCATGCTAAGGAGAAGAAAAGAGAGAAAGGGAGGACGTAAAAATAATAAAGGCACTTAGAACAACCTTGGAAATTCAAGTGAAACCCAGGTTTCTATTCTGGAAAGCAACTACTGTACCTATGGGATGCAGCCAGCAGGAGACATAACTAAAGATGTGCCCTTTTCTTCTCAGTAAAAAGGAACTTCTGGCAAGAAGCGCTGACGTTATGTACACGCTGGGCCCCTGGCTAGCAGAGTACTTCAGATTAGGGTCTCCTTAATCATGGGGGCAGTGCCAAAGTCAGCACCCAAACACTAACAGGGAAAGTGGGTAACCCTTCTGACTAGCAGTGCACAGCAGGGATGAGCTCCAGTGTCGCTTTGTCCCACTGGCCTCAGGCACAGCCAAAAGCCCTTCTGTAGGCTGCAGTGAATACATGTAATTGTGAACAATTGCTTTCTCTTCCCTTCTCACAGCAACCCCGGAGAGAAACTAACAGCTCATTCCCTCATTATTGAAAAGGAAAAACACGATGCATTGTCTTTTCCCTCCTCAAGACACAGAGAAGACAATCCCACCATTGCACATGGGCCAGGCTACCCATGCAGGAAAAACAAGGCAAGAAGAGGCAGTTGGCTCAGCCAAGGCCCTTCCTTAAATCACGCCAACCACAGTGAACCACTTCCTCACTCCCTCTGGGTGGACAACTATTCATTTCATGTGGATGAGGAATATATCTCCACGTTAAAACTATCGCTTTTGATTTAACACCATTTTTGTTAGAAAACTCCTCAAAAGATGACCAAAAAACCAATGCAAAAGCTTAGACGTGGTAAAGAAGCTTCCTTTGTGAGACTGGAGTTGAAAAAAATCTCAGCAACACACAAGAAGATAAAAATCCATGTTCGTAAGGTAAAAAAGGAGGAAAAAGAAGAGTCAAGCTCTTCCAAACACTGTAAAGCAACCAATTAAAAAAAAAAGGAAAAGATGGGAGAAAGAAGAGTGGCACAAATAGTTGAAAATAGTGTAAACATGCAAAGTGACACCAACAAACTAAAATAATCAAGGAGCAGAGGAGGTGTCGCAAAAACGCGGATGGGTTGTTTGCAACATCTTCATTTCTCACAGCAAAAGAAATTATGTAAAGGGGAAAAAACCCAAACCAAATCAGTCAAAGCCAAGGGTTTACTCTTACTGCTGTCCAGAAAGGGAACTCAATGCGTACACACAGCCAGAGGTCCTCAGGGCCCCAGCATCTCTCATCCCTGGTGTGCTGTGGTGGCCAAATGACCAAGGTTATCATCACCCTGACAGGGCATGGAAAACACAAAGCAGCACCTGGAAGAGTTAATGCTGGCAATCCCATTGTTGTTGCTTAACATTTCTAGAAAACAAGGCTATGTAACACAGCTACTACTCTCCAAATCCTACATGGTCTGGCCCACAGCAGTATCATATGAAGCACTGCCCGCTGCTGGGGGCAGTACAGAAATGCTGCCCTACAGACATGCTCTCCCCAGGGAATTTGTAATGTTTGCATGAGGACCCTGTGCTCCCATTATCACCATGACAGCCCCCATGATTGTCACGGCTCAAAAAATCCTCCAGCCAAATTCATCAATCTGCTACCATCAAGGCAGAGCAAGCTGTTTCTTCTCTCAGTCAAACAGTGGGATTTGCATGTTGGGAGAGCTGCCTGCAGAGCTCAGCGCTGTGCCAGAGATGGTATGAACACATGGGCCCTTTTCCCCATGACTCTGAAACTTCACACTGAGCCCCAAGGCCACCAAGATCATCTTATATCAAACCAATATATTGGAAAGATTTATATATATATAAAAAACTCGCTGAGGAATGCACAGATTATACGTCTGTCATCACCGCAGACATCAGTAAGACATAAACAGAAAAATGGCCTTAAGGGAAAGATTTGTCTGAAAAGGGAAAGGGAGACTATTCTGTATGCATTAAGATCACTAAAAGAGACAAGAATATTATTTTCATGCCCAGTTTCTTTTCTTCCCCATGTATTAGTTTTGGCTGAAACCACTGTCACATGCAGTGGGAGTCAGAGCCCTGGGAGTGTCCAAGGAACAACCCTGTACAGCACATACACCAGGATCGTGCTTGAGTGTACCTCAGCAAGTTTGCCCATGACACTGGTTTGCACACGACTGGTGTGGTTGACACATTGGAGGGAAGGGATGGCATCCAGAGGGACCTTGACACACTTGAGAGGTGGCCAATGCCAACCTCGTGAAGTTCAATAAGGCCAAGTGTGAGATGGTGCATCTGACCAGGGCGATTCCAAGCACAAATACAGGCTGGTTATAACCTGGATTGAGAACAGCTCTGAGAAGGACTTGGGAGTGTTGATTGATAAGAAGTTCAACATGAGCCAGCAGTGTGCACTTGCAGCCCAGAACCCCCCCCGTGTGCTGAGCTGCATCAAAAGGAGCATGACCAGCAGGTTGAAGGTGTGACCCTGCCCCTCTGCTCTTGTGAGACCATCCCTTCACTCCCGTGTCACAAGAGGGATGTGGAGCTGCTGGAATGAGTCCAGAGGAGGCCATGCTGCAAGGGCTGGAGCACCTCTGCTCTGGAGACAGGCTCAGAGAGTTGGGCTAGTTCAGCCTGGAGAAGAGAAGGCTCCGGAGAGACCTTAGAGCAGCTGCCAGTGCCTAAAGGGGCCTACAAGAAATCTGGAGAGAGGCTTTGGACAAGGGGTGTAGGGACAGGACAAGGGGAATGGCTTTAACCTGCCAGAGGGGAGATTGAGGTGAGCTCTTAGGCAGAAGTTCTTCCCTCTGAGAGTGCTGAAGCGCTGGCACAGGGTGCCCAGAGAAGCTGTGGAGCAATGTGGTCTAGTGGAAGGTGTCCCTGCCCATGGCAGGGAGTTGGAACTCAATGGGCTTTAAGGTCCTTTCAACCCAAACCAGTCGAGGATTCTGTGCTCTGCTTTAGTCAATACAGTGCAAGAAGTCAACTGTGGACAATGACATTTCATTATTACTTTAGCCAAGTCATGAGTGATCTCATCCCGGCAAATGTCTCCTACATGATGTTAAAAGCCAGACACCTCCCCAACCCCACCCCACGTGCAGAAAGCCAGTCGTACGGACTGTTTCCCACATGCACCAAGGCAGCTGAGTAAATTCTGCACAAGGCTTGACCAAGACAGTCTGTGCTTTTCCAGTATGAATATTTCAAAAGCCTGGTCCCAAGCTTTCAATGTTCAAACAATCTGAGAAATTAAGGCAAGAAAAACCAGCTTGTTTTTTCAGTAATGGAATTCCGGAGTGGCCACCAGGCTGTGCTGCAGCATGAGATGAGCTGTGCTGGAAATGGTACAGCTCACCTAAAAAGCACAAAGTACTGGTGTAGAAAAAGCCATGATTCAAGTTACTTCCACAACAGATTTAATTGCACCAGGCAACCTCTGTGTTGTGACATGACAGCAGGCATTTGGGGTACAAGCCCAAATTAACACCAGATCCCAGAGCATGGAGATTCTTGAGCGAGGGTGATGCTCTGGCCAAAAGCACTGGTACAGTTTTACTTTTCAGGGAAGTTGCTAGATAACGTCATTTTTTGGTCCCATGGGAATCCTCAGTGTACAGGCAGCATTTGGCAGGGAAAGAGGGAAACATTGGTACTTCGAGGGAGGAGTACAGAGAGGAATTCTCTCCCTCATTCTGGAAGATGGTTTGGAGATTAAGTATTACATCTCTGAATAAACACTGGGGAACCAGAAGTTGTATTTTAAATAAAATCAGCTGGAATGAACTATCCATCAGTGAAGAACTGCTTGGGGAAACATACTAATGACTGTAGTTAATTTGGGGGGGTGTGGGGGGAGTCAAAGGGAATGGATAGTGTAAATTTACATATATTTGGTAACAGTAGATTCTGAATGGATTTTAAGGAAGGGTTGGGGTTTTTTCCAAATCTCATATTACATTCAAACTTCTTCTCATAGCTTGCTTCTGCCCAGACACTAGAGGGCCTGAAATACCAATCAAAGTTGCACTTCCTTCCCCAGAAACAAGTATCTCCTCTTTTGGAACACTGATAACATATTGAGTGGAGTTCAGGATTAATTAATGCATATTTGATTATTGAAGACACATTTGCAGTTCACGGAAACCTTTGTGGAGAAAACCTGAGAGCCTTGCCTATGGAATACTGCTTCTCTCCCCAGGATGACTGGAGAAATAGTTCTGCTCTGAAAAATACTTCTGCTTTCATTAATGATGCTGCTAGAGGCAAACTTCCAATTGGCTTCAGATATTGAAGCACTGCAGCAATTTGGTTTTAAATAATTTACCATCTAACAAACACAGAAGAAGTACAAACAGCTCGATTCTAAGGAGAAGAAAAAAGTGTCTAAAACACGGCCCCAAAAATACATTTATGCACATAAAATTCTCCATATAATTTTTTAACCCAATTAATCCTGAAGACCAGTTTACCACACCGAGTTTTGCAATGTTACATCAGAAATCAGTTTAGGTCAGGGAATCTCTCCTTTAGAGACAAACCCACCATCTCCCTCTTCCAAACTGCAGCAAAGACATTGTTCTGTCAACATTCAAACCCCATATGCTTCCTTGGTTTTCAGACACTGTTGTGGTTTAAGTCCAGCTGGTAACTCAGAACCCACAACAGAAGTATATGGCACGTGTTTAAAACATTTTTAAGCATTAAGTAGGATCTTGCCCACAGTCACAGTATATTTGCAGATCTCCTCTATGTCTCAATCTTTGATAAGAGGCTAAGCATACATTTTTGAAGATACATGCTGAATTTATGTAAGATTTTGAATTCCCTGGATGCACACGCAGGGTATTAAACACTTAAGAAGTGGTCAGAATCAAAACTTCCTCTGGCTTATTTCTCAAGCAGATTTTCACACTTCCATACTCACAATGGTTGTGGCATGTTTGTGCTCTGCATTTTAGGAAGTGCTAAAAGTCAATTATCTTTTTTACACTAGTTTGTAAGATGCTATTGCCTTATGAACTTGCATACAAATGATGTATACAGAGACACATTAATGGAGCTTGAGCATCTATGGTATAAACAATTGTAGATTTCCCCACCTACAAGGAATGTGTTTAAAGAAAAAGCTACATCCCAAAATACCTTTTAATTTCACTTCTTTTTAACAAGCACCATTTAAAGATGATTAAAAATACCCTTTAGGCTTCACAGGGCTATAAAGAAAGGAGGCTTATTTAAGGAGGTATAATCTATTTCCTAGCTGTACTAATCATAATATCTTTCATAAAACTTAAATACAAATATTTAGCTCATGGTATATAAATATATATTATATTTCTATTTCTATTTTATACTTTTCTTACTATTGAGAAGTCTGATATTGATGATGATACAGATAGTTTATATAGATATACACACACTCACATATACTATGCTATAAATATATATATATAAAATGCACAGCTAACAAGTTGATGGATTTTCCTGCTTGCTGTTGTTTATTGGGAAAGAACCATCATGATCACAGAACTTCTATTTTCCTCCTCCAAACTGTCCTTTGGTAAGGTGGGTGGTGGGTGGAATTTCCCACTGGAAACCATCAGTACAATGGCAGTACCTCTGCAGAGGAACAGAGCAGTCGTGCTGCTCATCTGGACAAAATACAGCATATGCTGCTCTTGCAGTTTTAGAAAATAACAGAGTAAAGTGAGACTCCTTCTCAGATCTGCTGCTGAACGATAAGGAAGATCCCTTTTTACAGTGCTTGACACTTGAACAGGGAAAAACCCTAAATTTGAACCTTTTGGAAGTTGAATATATCCAGCCAGGTTCCCAGTCCTGCTGGCTGCTTTCTTTGATGAGTAGTCTCCCAGCAGTTTCAATGGGAGCGGGATCAAATGCAAAGATGTTAAGACTGTACTCAAATAAGGCCTTAGACAAGAGGTGTTGCCTTGTGAAAGCCAAAGTGAGATGCAAGTGCCACTCTCACCTACCCAGCCTGACAATTCAGTAGTGCTTCTGCAGCAATGTGGATACATCGTTCTTATTCAGTACAAAACCACCCACCCTCATCTTTTATTCTTTATACTTAGACATCTGTGCAAACCACATTTGAAGCATTTATTTAAACTACCATCTCTAATTCCCAAATATCTTTAGCCATGTTCAAGAATACCTCTCATTCTTCTGGTCCTTGGTTTCCTTAATGTTCAGACTGATTCTGTATTTGTGGCTATTTAACTATATTAGTACATTTCTCGCTGGTAGATTTAAAATATAAAATCCCCTCCCTGGTCTCTTGCCATCAGCCCACACTGCTCATGATGCCAAATGAAGCACTGGTAAGATGAAGGCAAGGACTCCCTGCACTATCAAAATGCAATGAGAAATAAGAAACTCCACGTGGTGAAGCTCCTATGGGTCTGGTTCAGGGTATGCATGTGTTTGGTGTACTTCAGGGAGAGCCATGAGTGGTTGCTCAAAGATGGTGTTTTCCACAGCCCTCCCCTCACACAGTGTGATTACTTTGTGCACTTAGCACAGAGTCATTATCCAGCTCACCAGGAAAGGGGCTCCATATGCCTCCTGGTCGTCGGCAATGCTCCTGAGAGGTGTTTTGTGACACTGTTCACAGGCACCTTCCCACCACCTCTGAGGCACCTGCCATGGAGCAAAGCTACCCCATGCATGTAGGCTGGAGCACAGCTCTGTGCAAAAGCAACCTGGTGTCCACTGAAAGCTCTCTGACCAGATTTCATTTCTTAGTAATCTGGCTGTCAGACAGGAAATTCACCCTTACCCTATTTTAAGCTGTTGGGTGCACAACATGAACACTTTCAGCCTCCAGAATGTCTTTCATCAGAGGATCTCAGAGCATTCTTTCAAGCATCAGCTATCCAGGGAAGCTTTCCCTTTGGCTTCCTCCAGAAATCCCATTTCTTACAGGTGCTAATTGATTAAATAGAGGGAAACATCACAAACATTTCAATTATAACGATGGCCCAGAGGGTCTCAGAAACAGACACCTATTCAAAATGAACTTTCAAACATGGGACTGAGTAGATCAGGTAGCTACGGAAAGATTTGGCACCTTGCTATCATCATGACCACCTCAGGTGCAAAGAGAAAAGGCAGAACCCTGTTCTATACAGAGAAAGAAAAGACAGGGCTTCGCAACCAAAGGGGAACTCCTGCCTCTGAGTTGTGAAGGCAGACTGGCTACTAAGAAGGAGAAAAAATGACTGCTGTAGCTGAACCCAGGACAGTAGCCAAAAGAGAAACTCCTGGGAAGTCCAGAGATGGGGACAGGCCTTGCTCAGCCAAGCCTCATTAGCAAGGTATTAAGGTCTTTGCACAGTCTCTATGCTTCCTAACCAAATTGGGCTGACCCATAAGCAGTGACAGAAAAAATAGGAAATATTTTTTTCTATCCTGCTTTTTAGTTTAATTTCCATAGCCTAATTTGTGCCAGAAAAGATGAACTTATCAAGTCCCTAGGTATAGAAAAAATTGCCAGCTTAACAAATTTGAGTTTGTTGCCTGCGAGATCCTAAGTGTCCACAGTTCATGTGTCTTCTTCCAGATATGTATGAAAATCCACAGCCTTTAAAATATCCAAATAAAGAAAAAATCTGTCTCAGCTTTGTCAAAGTGAAATGCTTCTTGTGTGCAAAGCTCCCTTCCCCCATCTCCTACCATTAACAGCAAAGATTTTCTGCCCTCTACTCACTGCCTGGCAGAATCGTACTCTTTAGTGCTTCCCATTATATAAAAATCGAGTGATTGAGCACATTGTGTGTAGGAGGGAAGTAGAGTCTGTTTTAGCACCCAACTTCATATATCAGGATAAGAAGTAGTGATTATCTGCATTCTCTCTCCTGCCTTCCTCCATGCCACAACCTGCAGGGGCATGCTGCTGCACAGCACAGCCCTGCATCTCCACCGTGGTGCCCATCAGCAGCCCAGAGCATCAACAAGGCTGTGAAACTTGCCCCAGTCCAAAATCAGTCACACAGTGCATGGTTTGAAGCCTTGCTGCGACAACCCTGCTGCCAGCAGCAGCAGACCAAGTAACTCACATCTCCAAGAGCTGAATAAATGCTTTTGGATTGCAATGCAAACAGCAGGCGCTCCCTCTCACCTCTGCTACCCAGTCCTCAACTGTCTTGTCTACTTCTCCCTTACCATCCAAGCTGAGCCTCTTCTTTTCCCATAGTCTTAACACCTTCCCCTTCTTTCTACCATCTCAAGTATCACTTAACCCATTGCTTCCATCCTTCCTTAGTTTGTCCTTCATTTCTCTTTTTCCCTTCTTCCAATCTCCTCAACTTTATGCCCTGGAAATCCCTCTCTTAGAAGCAGAATTTGCTGTTCATTCTGCCCAGATGAAAATTTTCATCTCATTTCTCTGTTTCATCCCATTTCTGTTACACTTCCCCACACCCCAACTTTTCACCACTAAAACAGAGTCTCGGTAGCTCTCTCAGCATTCCAGCCCAGACTAGACACAAATCCTCAGGCTGACCTTCACTCATCCCACCCTTGATCAGCTCTTCCCAGAAGTCCCTCAGCCTTGCAGACAAGGCGGCATAAAGTGGAGGCTGCTGGTGCTGCCTGAGAGTCCTAGGGAGGAACAGAGGTGGCAGCAGGAAGACACAGCATATCAAAGCTACCCACTGCTTGGGGGACTTGTGAGGATTAGGGAATATCCTTACAGCTTCTACAGATTGACATTATGTCTGGAAAATACAGCACAATTATGCAGGACCAGGGGAGGAGGAGGGTCTTCAGAGTTTTATGACACTGAGTGGTTCAGATTTCCATCAAATGAAGAGCTCTGAGGGCACAAGAACAAACCTCTAAGGCTACCAGATTACAGATACAGATTACAGAAGCACTACATGCTTCTGGTCTCACTATTAGCCAAACTGCTTCAGACTTTTCTCTTTTACCAGCAGATGCAAGCAAGTTTCAGACCTAGGCTTAAAAATATTAATTCAATATACCAGCAAAATCTGTTCCCAAAGCCAGGCTAGCTATGCTGTCTCCTGGATGGTAAAAGCAAGTGCTATACCAGAGAATACCAACAGAAGTAGCTTTGGGTAAGAGACTGAGAGAAGACCTGTACCTGTACTGTTGTTATATCCATTATCGGGCAAAGCCATGAAGATACAAAAAGGCCAAATGACTGCAAAAAAAGCATGTAAAAATCTTATGGCAAAATTCAAAACTCCAAGAATAACTTTTTAATTTTAGTTTCCGGTATTTTAGTTTTATTTTTTTATTCTCAACTCTCCTTTTTAGCACGCTTCCTCCTTGCTCTATTCCTCTCGTTCTCATTTTTAACTGACTTATGTGTTCAGGAGCCATGCCTTACTGCATAGTCCTTAAAAAAAACCCCTCTAAGATTTCCATAGCACAAGTAACTAAAAATCATAATTCTTCACAAGTCACATAACTAAACCCCATTCTTACTATGGTAATAAATTCTTTCAAAACCAGGTTTCTTTTGTTCATATAAACTGTTCTGTAGCACTTGCCATTGGCTATGGTCCGACACCAGTGTTTGTCCAAATGATGCAGCTACATCATTTCAACCCCCATTTTGGAGTCATGTTTGCTTGCCCCTTGCAGAGGCTGGAGAGTTTTTGCAGTACTGTCCACAATATGTTTATTCTCCCTAGACCAGACGGGTCTCTTTTCCCACAGAAAATATGTTTTAGGAAAGACTAACATATGGTACTGCGAAGTCTTCTCCACTGAAGTCTCTCCAATGTGAGGACAGTTTTACAATTCTACTGAATAAGAGGTCAATGGGGTAGAAGTGAATTATTTCACCTTGGGAGTCTCTGAAACCCTCCCAACAGTCAGAAAAATCACTTCTTCCTTTGTTTTTTCTTGGGGGGGAGGGGATATGCCCTCTAGACACGGAGTGGGGTGTACATAGGATTGCTATGTACCAGGGAATTGGAGTAAAAAAGTGCTCCCTTTCATCCCAAAACATCATTCATCATTTTGTTTTCCTTGTTCTGTTGACACAAGGAGGTAAGGTGACAATGCCTTTATTCTCAGCCAGTGACTATATCAGAACAGCACTTTTCCAGCTCAGATGTGCAGGCCATTTCCTAGCAATAACACACAGTGCCTATCTCAGGAGCAAGCTCCTCAACAGCAGGAAGAGATAAGGGAGGACACTTCAGCCCTTCAGAAAATCCTGCCCAAGAGGACCACGGGGAGCCTGACAGATTGTCCTTCATTAACATGAACACAAATCACTCCACACTGGGGATTATGTTCCTCTGATCTAAAACGTGACCCCTGAGACTCCGTTTTAGCTCCTGTGGCCTTTCCTTCAATTTCCTCCATCTTTTCATTTCCTACCTTGCCACAGGGTAACTCCTTGCAAGTAAGCTGTTAGCCCCATAAGCCACACATATACCCCTGCAGCCACGCTTCCAATGAGCTGCCAAGGCACCAGCCACTATCTCATAATACAAAGTGTCTGAATTCCCTGGAAAAGGTAGGCATGATGAATACCTGGGGCAGGTTCTGGGTAGGGCAGTGGGATTTTACATGTCTAAAGTTTGATCTGAAATGGTACCTTCATTTCTCTAAACTCTTCACACTGCTTTTTGTAAAAAAGAGGTGTTCAGGCCCTGTCTAGGAAAGGAGAAGATTCCTAGGTGATTTGTCACCAAAACTATTTCAGCAAGTGGGCTGGATGGCTCAGGAAATCAGTATGGTCACCAGCAAAGATGCAGATAAGGAGAAAGGTACTGAAGAGATTTGTGTTTGACAGGTTGTGAGGATCATCCAGCCCTTGTCTGGAGAAGAATCCACATATTGCAAAATATTCTGAGAACATGTTTGACACACAGATCTCTCAAGAGCAAGCCTACGAGAAAGGAGATGGATCTGCCTCTTTGGTCACCATCACAAGGGTTCAGTGTGTTCAACACGCTGGGGACTCAGAAGGCTTGTCTCTGAGATTTCCCAAGCAAACTGAGAAAACTGTCAACAGTGCAAATGCAGTCCTTACACATGGGGACAAAAGTTACTCTAAGTCCGGCACCCACACTCCTTCCCAGTCTAAGCAAGCAGGACTGGGAGGGAGCCCCAGTCAAACAATAGCAGTGGTGGCACAATCAGTGCCGGGGATGCACAGTGGGATGCATGCACAGGAACACCCTCTCTAAGCAGCAGAAGATGAAATTGATTTTCAGATGCAGAGAGAGTGGAAGGAACAAAGCAGATGTCAGGCTGTGTGCAGCACAGCTCTCCCCTTGCAGGCAACCCTTTGGAGCAATCATTCCTTCAATGAGAGGAAAAGGAGAAAAAACAACCACCCAGCAGTGTGCTAATCTTCACAGAGCAGCTTTAATTCTGTCTAATCCTTTAGAGGGAGGAAACAGCACTTCCTTTTTGCCAGGCATATCAGAATGGTTGAAGATAGCAATCTCCATTCACATTAACTTTATTAAAGAAGGGGTATTTCCAGAAGTCCTGAGAAAACTTGGTCAAGAGCCAGCTAGAGACACATTACTATATAAGCATCTATAATGATACTATATTATTATATAATGATATTATATTATGATTATAATGATAATGATAGCAGGCAGTTGGGAACTCCTAGAAGAATATATAGGCATCAAGTGTATGCACAAACCAGAGACTGCATATCACAGCCACACACATCAATTATACAGCTATCAAACAATAGCATAGCAGCAGCAGTGTGAGCAATGTGAGCAGCTAATCACCGCCTTCTATTCTTTTTAAATTTGGCTCCTATATTATTTTGCTGCAGCTATGTAATTCACTTGTATTCTGAAGAGAGAAGCGGTGCCCTGGGTTGTTGCTACAAGAATGCCAAACCTTCCTGAGCCACTTCCTCAGCAGAGAATGATTTTTACCATGTAAATTTGATGCAAAAGTTAAAGAAAGGAGATAAGCATTCTCAGTAAAGTTCTGAGTAATAGGAGCCTGCATTTAATTAAACAGTAGCTTTCACGTTCTACTCATAGACACTCTCTTGCATCTAAATATCAAACAACTGTCACTTCACAATGGCACTGAATATAAAGTCAGTTCCTAAACACCTTTAGATAATGCACAGGAAGCATCATCTTTAATTCACATTGGTATGTCAGTACATCTCATCCATCCTTGCCTAAAGCACCTTAGAAAAGCAGTTTGCACTGTATGCCTCGCCATAGTGTAGATCTAAGTAATTTTTTAGGATCAGATACTTTCATTGTTTGTATTTGGTCCTACAGAATTTCTGAAGTGTTTAAAACAGTTGCGCACATTGCCTCCTTCTTGTGCAAAATGGGAAGTTGAAACTCTGAATCAAGGATCTGAAATACAATGCTATAGTATTGTAACAGAAATAGAAAATACCTATACATTCATCTTCCCTACCTGGAGGACAGTCCCCAAGCAGATTTTGCACTGAATCACTGTGACATCTGCTAGGGAAATAAACACAAATCTCTATATGCATGCAGCAAATACACTAGCAAGGTTGCAATGGGAGGAGGGGAAATTGTCACTTTTCGCACAAACTAGAAAATGACAGCTTGTCACATACATAAGTAAATACTACCAGAAGCGAGAGGAGGCAAGATGCTTCTTCATCTTTTCCCCCTACCACAGCATTACAAAGATACAAATTAAGTACAAAACTGTGGCTTCTTATCTGCTGCCTACTGTAAGAGCATCTGGACATGTCTCACCCCCTGGGAATGCTAACAATAATGCATCATACCTACCACTCACATACATTAGCAAAGCTCCACTAAGTTCAAGAGAGCTGTACCCCTTCCCCAGCTGAAAAGTCAGTCCAACGTGCCAGAACAGAGGCCAGAACAGCCACAAAGGGTGAAGGTGCAGAGTAACCTCCTTTGGGTCACAGAGCAGGAGGGTTGCCCATAGCCTTGTCAGCAGCAGGGACAATGTTGTAAAACAGAAGCAAGGAGTTTAGTCATGACTTGTGTACATGCAAAAATCATGACATAATGTGGTGCAACCCTCCTTGTACAGAGAAAGACACCCAGAAAAAGGACAAAGTTAACCTAAATTCCCCTGTGTTTCTCCAGGGACTTGAGTATGTATATGCTCTCAAACAATGGCTGCAGAGCCACCCACATGCTATAGCTTGCTTGCCTGTCTGAGCCTATAGGCACAAAGGTGAAGACCTTTCCCACCTTCTTTCAGACTAACACGCAAGGCTTCCCCAGTTGCATCATATGGTAGGGCACAAGGTCAGCTCCCAACTGCAGGATGGTCATGGTATGAAGCTACTGATAGAAAATCACCTTCTAGCAAGAGGTCCCTTAGCTCTAAAACCTACTCCATCTGCACCATACACTGTGGCCTCTCCTTCACCCCAGTCACACATGGTGCTGGAGACAAAGGCAACACAGCAGAGCATGACTGAGACACAAATATCTGAGCTTCATACAGGATCTAAAAGATGGATCTGACCTTACAGCCACATGGGAACCAGCAACATCATTCTAAACTCCTTTTAAGTTAATGATACCATCTATACAGGATTACAGTAACTGCAGCTGTTTTGGGAGGAAACAGGCTCTCTACCAAAAATACATAAATGGGTATGCAAATTCTGCATATCGCATGCCTACTGGCCTTCACCTATAAGAAATGCATTGCATTAATACCTAACATTATCTCATTGCTGGAGCAGAGCAGCACAGCACCATTCTACTGATTACGGCTTGTTTTCAGGAGCAGTTTCCCCACACGTAAAAGCCTGTGTTCAAGATATTGTACATTTTGTGATTCATATGGTAAGATTAACATGACTGTAAAAAGGATATTATTTTAAAGAGATGTACAACCCTCCACCCACCCTTCCTTGTGCTTTTACAGTGAGAATTTGTTCCCAATTGGTATCCAAGTGTGCAGAGTCAGATCAATTCCTCTTCAAAAAAGGAGTGCTGCCTTTTATCCTGATGAAAACAGGTACTACAGACTTCACAAATACTTACAGGATCTGATTTTTAAAATTATTGTAATGAGACTTTGATGAAACCACTCTGATAACAGATGTGTGGCTAATGTGTTTGCTAATTTCATGATAATTCGATTACAGATGAAGTCAATAAATGGCTTAAAAATAAGTAAACTTTAGGAACTTGGATATTGGTGATGAACCCCAAATTCAGAGCTCAGAAGTCTCCTCTGAAGTGTTATTAGTCCATATCCTCCTACTTCTCCACAATCCTAATCTTTAAAACTTAAGATAAATGTTTATAAAGAAAACTTTGAAATTTGGACTCCTGGCCTGAATTTGCTTTCTCATGCAAGAGATAAACTTTTAGCTTTCAAGAGTTACATATTTACAGTCTGATTTCACAACAAAGACCATTGATTCTGTTCAGTGGAAAAATAGAAACACTGTCTTCAAGAGAGCTGTGTTCTATAGTTTACAATGAGAAACTGCTTGAGAAAAGTAGAAAAGAAGCAGTAGGGCTTGGGGTTTTTTTAAGCTATGTAAAGAAAAGATATTCTTGGAAGTGAAAGAATTCTTTACACTGGAATGATTTAGTAAGCATACTGAAATACTTTTTACTAAATCATGGGTTTAAGACAGGCACTTTAAATTGGTATTTTCAGAAACTCACGTCTAACTGGCGGGATGTTGGCTAGAGCCATCCCTCTGCCTGTTTCAAAACAGAGGTGGAAAACAAGCATATGATCTGCCAGATATCTCCTCCTGTGCTTGCCACAGCCTGACCAAGAGCCAGGCTGCTGCTACCACCCCTGCCTCAAGCATTGCAATAGAAGATTGCAGTATGAGCATGCACAGAGACAGCACAGAAACACCTGTACGCCCTGAAGGGGAAAAAAAATGCAGAGAATTAAACAAAATTTGAGGTTTGAAATCACTCTTCATTCAAAAAAATGTATTGAAAAAGTCTCATAGCTGTTTTATGCGCAGACTGACAAGCAATAAGAAGCCAGCAAGAAGTTCGAAGACACTGATTGCTTTTATCTGCCAGACAGTTTGCTTTCAAGTCCACAGTTCTGTGTAGTTTTTCAGATGAGCAGATTGCTCTTCTAGGTATTTCTAACATGCCTACTGACTTAGATTCCTATCCTGCAAATAATAACAGTCATTACATGCATTCATTCTTGTCTGCCGTATCCAGAGTATATTTTATGTACATTATACCTAGGACACCTTTAAAAACTACAAGCACTGAAGAGGGACACACATGAAATGCAGCACAGTTTCATGAAATATTTAAGTTAAAATACAAAAAGTCCAGCAGTTTCAAAATCAAGAAATCCTAAACAGGTTCCCCTCCATCAACTCCAGGTAACATGGAACATTTCCCACCTTTACAAGAACGGGGGGGGGGGGGGCGG